>NC_080178.1:75336298-75621298 GCF_950295315.1 Erinaceus europaeus | reverse complement strand
AGCGTTTGCCCTTCTTCCGTAGCCAGTCAACAGCGTCAGGTTGAGCCTGATGTAAAGTTTCGAGACCTCCTTTGAATCTGGAAAGGTGGCAGTCGTGGACTATGTGGGTCATAGTCTGTCTGGAGCCGCAGGGGCAGTTCGGGTCATCTCTGGATCCCCAGCGATGGAACATAGCGGCGCACCGGCCATGGCCTGTTCCATAGCGATTGAGGAGGGCCCAACCATAATGTGTTAGGTCAAAGCCGGGTTGACGCTTGCAAGGGTCTGTGATGAGGTGTTTGTTCTTTACCTCAGCTGACTGCCAACTCTGTTTCCAAGAGTCTGGAACAGAGAAGTTCAGTGTAGGCGTAGGGGACCAGATTGGGTGACGAGACGTCAAGCGTTGGACAGGGTGGGCGAAGATATCCGTGTATATTGGCAGGTCCGGTCGAGCGTAGACGTGGGAAATGAACTTAGATGATGCCGCATCCCGACGAATATCTGGCGGGGCGATGTTGCTAAGAACTGGCAGCCATGGGACCGGGGTGGAACGGATGGTTCCAGAAATGATCCTCATGGAGGAGTATAATTTGGAATCGACCAAGTGGACATGGGGGCTACGGAACCATCCTGGGGCACAGTATTCTGCAGTGGAATAGCATAATGCCAGAAAGGATGATCGTAGTGTGGAAGCGCTCGCGTCCCATGAGGAGCTGGCCAGTCTTGCAATGATGTTATTCCTCACGCCCACCTTTGCTGCAGTTTTTATGAGATGTTCGTGAAATGACAGGGTGCGATCGAGAGTAACGCCAAGATAGACTGGCTGGGCTTCATGCCGGATTCTCGTATCGTCAAGCTGCACATTAAGCTCACACGAGGCTGAGGCATGGTGTAGATGGAAAACAGATGATACCGTTTTTGCAGTGCTAGGGATTAGTCGCCCTGCTCTGATAATTTAGAAATCATATAATGGGAATTAGGCATTCTAAAAGATTTTTTTTCCAAAAGTTTGCCTCAGAGTGGATCTACTGCCAGTCAATTGTGGCAGAGGAGAAAAGCAAGACAAAGAGAAAGTAAATGACTCACTCAATGTCACATAGCAAGTTGAAGGCTCTGAGTTCCCACCTTGACTCCACCCCACTCTGGAAGCTGCTCAGACAAGTAACACAGCCAGAATGCTTGGAGGGTCCACACCCTTTGCATTATTCCCACTTCTCTGAGTTCAGTACAGAACAGACAAGCCCTTGGCTTTCTAGTCTGCTGAACTAACATGGTGGGCTCTCAGACAGTACTTAAGTTAGCGAGGACATTGACTTGCATCACTGCTAGAATCCTCACAGAAACCCAGCGCGATAGGTGGCATTGCTGACTGCTGCAGATGGAGATGTCTGTAAATGTCAGAATCAGGCATAAGTCACCCCTGGGGACCCCAGCACTATTGGACCCTAGACATGTTTCCTGCAGAACTTTGTGGGACAACTTCCAATGTCTAACTGTGTCTCTGGGACCAAGCACCACCTTGCCCTGAGGTCCCGCAGAAGATGGAGACTGCAAGTCTGGAGGGAGGGTTTTAGCAAACATGTTTCCTCTGCTGTCCCTGGAAGGAGGCCTGAGACAGCTACTTGATGTCCCTGTTAGAGACTGGAACAGCTTGACTGCTCCTGCCCTGGCCGCCCCCAGCCACACACAGCACACCTTATAGATGGACAGGACTTCCACGCCAGCAGGGAGCGAACTGGATTAGAACTGGACACCCAGAGAGCTGAATTTGGCTATCACTCATTCACACGTGACCTAAGACGAAACACCTCCCCCTTTGCAGTCTGTCCTGGGATACACACCCTGGGCTTTCTCTGCGGCAGGCCACGTGGGGGAGGGTGGGCCACCAGGTAGGAGATGCCCAGGTAGGAGATGCCCATTGGCAATTCAGGCACCTTATATCCCAGAAGTCAACTCTGCTCTCAGACTTGGCTTTTAAATAATCAGCTTTTTGATGAATGGCCAAGAGACCCACACATCTTATCTGAATTAAGTAGGATGGGGACTGAGCTTCTGCCTCCCCCACCAGGCAAAGACAGGGACAGCCTGGGGGTCTGGGCCCACCTGCCAATGCCCACGTCCTGAGGAGAAGCAATACTCCTGCGTCCCCATAAAGAATGTTGGTCCACACTCCCACTGGGAGAGAAGCGATAGGGGGAAGATGACCATAGGATTCTGAACTCCAACTTCATCAGGACCCGGAGAGAGAAGAGGAAAAAGGGAGGGACATTTGCAAGCAGCAATGGATTTAGGTATAACTTTAAAGGAAGAGAAGACAGGACTCTAGAAAGATGGGCAAATACAGACAAATATACTGCAGAGTTGTACCCTTGTTACCTTGTAATTTTGTCAGTCGATATTAAATCAATAATAAAATTTTTAAAAATTGAAAAAGGGGATTAGACGTCAGAAGGCAATTTTCAGTCTCTCCCATACCTCCACTCCTCTTCCTCCACATGAAGGAAGAACAGGGCCTTGAAGATGGGCTTCCTCCTCAGGTCCTCACTTGGCATTTTGAATTTGCAAGGATTTCTTGGCGGCCATATTTAAAGTCACTAAGTTAGGGAAGTCAGCAACAAACGCTGCCTCACTCACATCAACTCCAGAAAAGAAAAGGAAAAAGGAAAAAAAAAAAAAAAGTCCGAAACACCCTTTCCCTGCTCTGAGATGAGAAGCCCAGAGCAGCTTAAGGTCAGAGACGGAAGCTTGAGCCAACAGGGACTCCTCACAAGAGGGGTCTCACCGATGGGGGAGATAGCGGACCGTTCCTGTTTCTGCGACTGCACACCTCCCCGCTTCAAAAGGCGAGAAATGAGAAGGACTGGGAACAGGGCACAGAACTCCAAGCCGGGGCCTTGGGGCATCTGCTCTCCGTGGGAGGCTGTGCCAGGTTCTGGGACTCCAGTGCTGGCAAGGTGTGTGTCCAGGTGGACGTGGCCAAAGGCCCTGGAGTCCCTGGTGGACAGCTGCAGAACCCTGCTGAGGACCAAGGAGCCTAGTCCAGGGCCAAGAGCAGCCTCTGGTGCCAGGGCCGCTGGGTGAATGCCGCACTGCCATGCGCAGGAGACCAGAACACCTTCGTCAGCTCAGCCACTACAGGGGGCCCTCGTGCCAGGCAGTGTGCTCAGAGCCTTCAACATATTTTATAGAGAGAGATTTCTCATTTATTGTTCATACAATCCTGATGGGGAAAGAGGAAATGGAAGCTGAAAGAAATCAGATGGTTTGCTACAAATCACACAGCCAAGGAGAGAGGTGGGTGGCAGGATCCAAAGCTGGGAAGTTTCACCATCAGCAAACTGGGAGGAGAGGAGGAATCACAGGAATCGCAGACTAAAGAGCAGCAGCCTCGTGCAAGTCTCAGGCTTCCACAACAACAAGCTGCCTCCCTTTCCTCCCGGAGCTCCGGGGTCAAATAAAGGACCTCTGTGTGCTGAAACCTGGTGCTCTGGGGCTCCATGCCGGCACTACAAATCCACCGCCGCTGGAGAACTTTTTTTTTTTTCTTCATTTTTTTATTTCATTCAATGGGAAAGAGAAATTGAGAGGGGAGGACGATAAAGAGAAGGAGAAAAGGAGGGAAAGAGAGAAGACTGCAGACTTTCATAGCTTGTGAAGCATCCCCCCTGCAGGTGGGGAGCGGGGTGGGGGGGTTGGGGGGGCTCAAACCCAGATCCTTGTGCACTTAACCTGGTGTCTCATTCATGGATCTGTTTATCAGTCAATGTCTAGAACTGATTCACTGATCACAAGGGGGAAATTAATGTGGCAGATTACACAAAAGGGCATCCAGTAAAGTTCACCATTATCTAGGAGATAGTGGAAAGGCCTTTCCTCTCCTCCAGGGACGGGCAGGACACAGTCTCTGACACACACACATACACACACACTCAGAGGTGGTGAGGGTGACTGCTGGGGACCCGAGCCTTTGCTGTGTGGGAGTTTACTCATCTCTCCAGGGAAAGCAGTCTCTGTGCCCTAGACACCACAACACACAGGCAGCTTCTCCCTCCCTTCCAGAAAGCCCCACACCCAGGAAACAGCCTCTGGGTCCCAGCTCCATGCCCTGGATCCCAGGCCACTGAGTACCTCTAAGTGATAGCTTCTCCAGGCTCTCCCTGCCCCCCCAAACAGGACACTCAGGGCCTTCCAAACAGGCCTGTCCTCCTTCCCCAGCACGGTGGGTGTGGGTTCTGGAACATTCTGAGGAATGGGTCCTGTTGGCCAGCCAGGGCAAAACCCAAGGACCAGATAAACAGGGCCGTCCCTCCCGGCCTCCACCCTGGCAGCTCTCTCGGGACTGATTCATGAGGCCCAGCCATGCCCAGGAACTGCCAGGCCGGCACTGCGTGCTTAGAAAAATATTGCCGCTACTCTCCGGAGGCGGCTGCAGCCTTTCTCAGAAGAGCCTCGGCCGTAATAACAAGGCGTCTGCCTCCCTGCCCGGGAGCCCATCAGTTATTATCTGCAGTGCAAACACCTACTACTTTGTACTAACATTTTGGCAGTCTCATACAAACAGAGCACTTAGCACTGCCTCATGACTCTGTGCTCTTGATGGGCCCCCACTCCCACCTGGCACAGGAAGCCAAATGGTCTATAACAAAAAAAAAAAAAAAAAGTGGAGAAGCCAATGAAAGGCTTGAGGTTGTTTTTTTATTTTTTTAAATTATTTTATGGACTGCTACTGCTCCCCCAGTCCTCGTGGCAGACAAACAAGTATGAGTTCAGACCCTGCGTGACATTTTTTTTTTTTTTTTTGGACGACGTTGGTGCCGCCAGCCCCTGGGATCACAACAGGGCAGATTGTGTGCCCTGACTGGCATTTCCCGTCCTCTCCTTGGTCAGGGGCTTCCGCTGGAGGCGCCTGGGATCTGTAGACTGGGTGTCCTCCCAACCGCCCACGCTTGGCTTGGGTGCTAACCTTGCAGCTGGGCACCCCCTGGCACACGCCGAACCAGCTGGGAACACAGCAAACTCCAGAACACAGCCCCTGGCTGTGATAGTGGTCCCCTGCCCTGGTCCAGCCAGAAGCCCTGGGTCTGAGCGGTTCAAAGACTTGGGAGCTTTTTGGGCAGAGTTGAAGGGATTCTACAGGCCACAGGAGCTGGTGCAGAGGAGCTTCCTAGTCCTGGAGCCTGGTGCACTGCCGACCGCATGCATGGGTTCCTGCAGCCTCAGGCTTCCAAGGCTGACTCTGGGGCTGTGCCCACTCCCCTTCCTGGAGCCCTGCATTCTGACTCGTCCAACTAGTTGTGCCTCTTTCTAATGATCTTTGGGTAATCCAAAAGCTAAACATATTTCAGAGAGCTATTAGGGGGGTCCCCTGAGAGGCCCCAGCTGTTGTGCCGGGGATGTCCAAAGATATTCTTCCATGATGCTCTGTCCAGAGGGAAGCCACCCCTAGACCCATCTGAAGGACAAAGGCTTATGCCCAGAGAGTCTGAGTGACTGGCTGGAGAGCCACACGGCTAGCAAGTGGGGGTTTGGGAACAGAAACTCAGAACTGGCTTACCTGACAGTCTGTGATCTGGCCTCGTGTGAGGCGGCACGCATAGGGAAGTTAGAGCCAATAAGCGGGGTCAGGAGGGAAAACAAAACAAGCCGTGAAGTCTGAAAGCTGCCTTCCATCCTGATTGCTAAATTCTGCTTCTGTGAAACCACCACCAGCTTTCCACAGCCGTGCCTCCTTGCAGCCCCACGAGCAACCCCCCCCCCCCCCCACGTCCACAGATAAAGAAAGGCCTGATTCCAGCCCCGTCCAGGGTCAGGTTTTCTGAGAGCCATCCTGGGCCCACCAGTGTAAATGAACGAACACCTTATTCTCCTGGTCTCTCTGTTTGTCCTGAGGAGCCTGGGCAGTCCTGTCAGCCCCAACACTTAGAAAGCAATGAGGGGGCTCACAGGGAGTGTTTTTGTTTTATTTTGTTTTATTTACTTATTTATATATTATTGGGTGGAGGCAGAGAGAAATTGAGAGGGAAGAGGGAGATAGAGAAGGAGAGAGGCAGAGAGACACCTGCAGCCCTGCTTCACCACTGGCAAAGCTTTCCCCCAGCAGGTGTGGAGCAGGGGCTCAAACCCAGATCCTTGCACACTGTAGTGTGTGTACTTAACCAGGTGCACCACTGTCTGGCCCCACTGTTTGTATTTTTAGGTAGAGACAGAGAAGAGAGAGAATGAAAGAGTAAAAGAGATCATAACACCAAGGATTCCTTCAAAGCAGTGGGGACCAGTTCAAACCTGGGCTGGGAGCATTTCAGCAGCACAATATCTAAGTGAGGTATTCCTCCAGTCCCAAACACTCTGTCCCCTTGGGTAAGCCACCACAACAGTACTGAGTAGCCCCAGACAATGCTCTTGCCTCTCTGGTCTAGAGTTTAATCATCACTGGTGAAGGGCCTGGGTCTGCGGTTCCTGGACGTCTTCCCTGTCTATCACACTGAACCTTGGTGAGCTCTGCCCTTCAGAACACACTCACCCTTCACCCAGGCTTCCTCTCCCACCCCAAGATTTCTGCTTCAGCTTCCAGCTGCCTCCCTCTCTCCAATGGGCACCCCCATGGGACCTTCACGGGCGGTGTGACGGGCCACGTTATAATGTTAACCCTATCTGGAGAGTTGTCCAAGGTGTCTCAAAGTCCGGTCCTTGCTAGGAGTGGACCGCCAGACCAGGAGGATTAGACAAAAAGGAGAGAAGATAAATCCAGGAAGGACAAAGAGGTGGAGGCGCTGACGTGGGCCTGGGCTGCGGACAAGACACAGGAGGCTTCTCTGCCTTGGTTGATGGGCCGTGCTATGGGTATTCACCCAGGACCAGGTCTAGGAACTGTGGTCTGCAGGAACTAAGGAGACCTTGGACTGACCATCAGCCAGCTGCCGGGGAGCTCAGCCCAGGGCCCAGTCAGGAAACCAAGGCAGTGGTCAGCTGTTAAGGTGGAGAAGGGGGTGGGAAGCCCCTTGCTTGTCCTCAGCCAGGTCTGTTTTGCTGCCCACCTTAACTTCTGCATTCAGGATGGGTTGAGGGCCCTCTGGTGCACTGCCTGCTCACCCAGGGTGGGTTGGGAGCCCACAGGAAGGCACTTGGGCTCCACAGCTCCCCTGTCCCAGCTGCAGTCGCCTCACCCCACCGACAGGGGTCTGAAGTCCTCATCTGTTGTCCTTTGTTATCATCTTTCTTTTATTTATTTCTTTATTGGGGACTTAATATATTACATTTGACAGTAAATACAATAGTCTGTACATGCATAACATTTCCCAGTTTTCCATATAACAATACAACCCCCACTAGGTCCTCAGTCATCCTTCTTGGACCTGTATTCTCCCCACCCACCCACCCACCCCAGAGTCTTTTACTTTGGTGCAACGTTTCAGTTCAGGTTCTACTTGTGTCTTCTCTTCTGATCTTGTTTTTCAACTTCATGGCAGATCCTTTCACCCTAAAAGGGATACTTGCAGAAAGGATTTTCTGCAGTGATACTCTGCAGACAAAACTGTTATCAGCTTTCTACTTCTCTCTCTCTCTCTCTCTTAAACTTTATTCTAATTTTACTAGCGACAATACTGATTTACAAAACTATAACATAACAGGGATATGATTTCATACTGCTCCCATCACCAGAGTTGTCTGTTCCTATTCTCTCCACTGGAAGCTACAGCAGTTCTCTCAAGATTACAGATAGGGGTTAGCTATTATTTTTACAACAATCAGTTCATATTTGTGTATAATTACTTATTTTCTCCTATGGTCCAGTCTTCTCTTCCTTTCTAAGTCACACCTATACCTATTACTACATCCAAATGTCCTTCCATTTTTCTTCCTCTCTCTCTCCAGATCCTGATGTAGTTCAGATCCTCTGGTCATCTTCCCCTTTCATTTCTCCCCCACTAGAAGTATGGACCAAAATTCTTCTTGGGGGTATAGAAGGTGGGAATTCTGGCTTCTGTAATTGCTTCTCTTCTGGACATGGGTGTTGGCAGGTGGGTCCATACCTACAGCCTGTTTCTGTCTTTCCCTAGTGGGGCAGGGCTCTGGGGAGGGGGGGGGGGCTCCAGGAAGCAGTGGTGAGGTCAGGATGGAATTATGATTCTGCTGCTTCTTCTCTATGAAGCCACCACCACCACCCCCCCCCAAAAAAAAAAAACTACCTTGAATTCACAACCTGATTTCTTCATTTCAGTTCTCAAAGGATAACTGCAGAGCCCTCGAGAATCCTCAGAGCTTCTCTTGAGCCTGTGGCACAGAACTGAGGAAGTCTTCTATTCCCCCAGCCTCATTCAACAATGGCAGAAGTTGTCTTTGTGTGACTGTAGCAGAGACAGAAGGACAAAGATGATCTTAGTCCTCGGTCATCAGACCTGATGTCATAACATGTTTTTTTTTGAGATCAGGGTCCATTGAGCTAGTGGAAAGACTAAATAAAGCTCATGGAAACAAGGATGGAAGAGGAAGACATAAAGTGAAACTTGGGACTGGGTGTGGCGTGTCACAGCAAAGTGAAGAGTTCTGGGGACAGACAGGAAGGGAGGAGTGGAGAAGCAGGGGTGAATGAGGGTGGGAAAGACCCGAGTTGGGGTCTGAGAATGTTCTATATGGGTACCTGTCATGGGGATACTGAGGAAATGTACACAGGTGTCCCCAAGAGTAAGCCATCACCCTCTCTCACACACACAATTATAAAGAAAAATCTCATGGAAAAATTCTCAGTGATGCTAACACAGAACTGACACAAGTCTGGGCTATCTAGAGAGCATGGGGGGGGGCAGGGGAGAAACAGTGGGAGGAAATACACTATAAATTGAACAGTCACTCTGGGTGGTGTATTGCACTAAAGGGAAGGGCTCTGGCCTGGGGGAAGCAGTGCTCAGGTCCTAGAACAAGATGGTGAAGGAGGACCTAGGTGGGGTTAGAGTGTTATGCGGGAAACTGAGATGCTACAGGTATGTCAACTACTGCATTTTACTGTCTACTGTAAACCATTAATCTCCTCAATAAAGAAAAGAAAAATGTTAAATGATTGAGGAGTCACTGATGGGCTTTGTTCCTGAAAATGACCCAAAGTCACGAAACGTGAGATATGTGGTCAGGTGGCTCTGTTGACCAAAAGAAAAAGAAAAAGAAATCTGCTTTAAAAGAAATCTGCTTTAACAACCTGTCTAGATGACTTTGGGTGAGGGAGTATCTTTATGGCTCTGATTTCCAGCTTCCTCGTGGTTGAAATGGGAAAATAGGTAGATAGCATAATGGTTATGCAAAGAGACTCTGATGCCTGAGGCTCCAAAGTCCCAGGTTCAATCCCCTGCAGCACCATAAGCCAGAGCTGAGCAGTGCTCTGGTGCTCTGGTGAAAAAAAAAAGGGGGGGGGGGGAGAATGTCTACTCTGTAAAGGCTTGTTGTAGGCAAAGGGTTTTGCAGTAATGATTCTAACAATCAAGGGTGGGAGGTTGTGTGTGTGGGGGGGTATTCCCTACTCTGACACTGTCTTCCAAGACAAGGCTTTTTAGTCCACCTGCCTATTAGCTGTTGGGCTCAGGCAAAAACTACTAATGTCATGGACCCCTTGGAACATACTTAATATAGACTTCCTAGCTTCTTCCCACAGGAAGACCCCTAGTATTCTTACCTTTGGGTCCCTGTCTATTAAATAATTTGTCCTGTTTCATATCTTACTGCCTTTCAGCCACCAGGTCACAGACCATGATACCAATCTGACTTCCCTGGGCAGACAGCCTCACCAATGTGTCCTGGAACCTCACCTCCCCAGACCCCTGCCCCACTAAGGAAAGATAGAAAGTCTGGGGGTATGGATCCACCCTCCATCGAAGAAGCAATTACAGAAGCCAGACCTTCTGCTCCCCATAAAGAATTTTGGTTCATACTCCCAGACGGATAAAAAATAGGGAAGCTTCCAATGGAGGGGGATGGGATGTGGAACTCTGGTGGTGAGAATTGTGTGGCATTATATTCCTGTTATCTTACAATCTTGTTAATCCCTATAAAATCACTAGTTAAAAAATAAAAAAAAGGAGAAAAACGGGGGGGGGGGATACAAGACCTTCTGCCTAACTCCCCCACCTCTCCAAGTCATCCAGTTGGGAGGGTGGAGAGCATCTCAGAAACCAGTCAGGACCCAGAGTGTCCTTGTCCAGTGCGACCCTCAGCCTGGGGGTGGCCTGCTGGCCCTGTCTCTGTCCAGCTGCCCTGACCTGGGAAGGACAGGCCCAGCCCACCCAATCACTCCCATGCTGGCATCTGCCTCTGGTTAAAAACACAGTTCCTCTCGCAGGCTTGGAATATCAACCACACACAGAGCATGTGCACGGCTGATGCTGGTGTCTAAAAATAGCCCGGTCTCGAGAACCGCAGCTCCCTGCCCTGCGAGTTCCTGGAATGGGAGAGGGCCCATCTTTCGTGGATTTAGCCCTGGCTCTAGATCCCCAGGCCAAGACCAGAGGAGGGCTGCCATGGCGGTGCAGGTGCAGTTCTCCATGCAGCCACCAGGTGGCACCGCCCCACCTGGGGGTTTGGGTGGTCCAGGAGGGGCTCCGACGCCCCTGCCCCTGGCAGTGCCCCACGCACCCACCACTTGGCCTGGGAGTTGGCTGCGGGCAGTGACTTGGCAGCCTGCGGCTAGAGGCGGGCAGCCGGGCTGGTGTGGGGTTTCAGCCTCCCCGGAGGCCCTCAAGGCTGTGTGCTGAGCAAACGTTTGGGCCTGATGGCTGCAACATGCGGAACCAATTTTGTGGCCAAACCATCCACCTTTGGGCGGGAAACTCAGTCTTGGGGGTGGTGATGGGGGTGGGGGGTGGCAGGGGAGGCTCCATGCGTCCTGTTTGGAAAATGAGAGTGGCCCCTTCCCTGTGGGAGGCAAGGCTGGCCTGGAGAGAGAGCCTGGGACATGGGCTCAACTCATCTACCTTGGGCCTGCAATCAGTCAGGGGCTCAAGACAATTTGTTTATTATTTATTATGCACTTATTATTATTTATTTGCATTTAACGCAGTGCATGACAGCCCAAGGCCTCATGCTGTAAGACATGTGTTTTCTCAGTGAGCCACCTACCCAGTTCTCATCTTAATTACCTTTTTTTTTTTATTTAAAAAAAAAGTAGAATCTACTTCAGTGTCTACAGGACACATTCCTTATGTAACCTTAACAACCAGAAAATCTTGGAGGGCCGATGTCTTAGAGGTACTAAAACATTACTAGAATGAACCAGGAATGTGAAGCTAATTCAAGATCCCCAAACAAAGAGAAATGTAAGCTGATTCTTCAGCTAGCTGACTTATTACCCCCACCTCCTCCATGGCCTCCCCACACATCCCATACATCCTGGAGCCATACCAGGGGAGCAGGGAGACCAGCCCCTCAGACCCCACTAGAACTACTTCTCACTAAGAGAACATCAAACAGATACTTCAAGCACACAGCTTTGAAGGATGCTGAGAGCAGCTGTGCTGGGATTCTCAGTGCCTGGTCCTGAACACCATCATAGGCACTGCCACTGACAGGCGTGGAGGCCGAGACCCGGTCCAGGAAGGTGGACAGCTGTACCTGCAAGAGTGCATGGGGTGGCAGGCAGGTAGACTCAGTAGATGAATTCTCTATGGCACAAGTGCTTACAGGGCCCATGCTGGTAGGAGGCCCAGTCTGCACACCCATGTGGTGGGAATCAGGTTGGAAGCTCCCTCAGTGTGGATTGAGTGAAGCTGGGACATTCTAAAATGCTGTGCATATCCACTGGTTCCGTGAGTGTCTGTAGCACAGAGATTAGAGAGGACACTAGAGGGATAGAGAGCCCCCAAGTTTCCTTAGAACACATATTCTCGGTGATTATTCCTGAACTAGTAGGATGTAGCAGAAGGGAAAAGAGAAAGCAAGCCAGAACTTCCAAGAAGAAGAAAGAGGAGGAGGAAGAGGAGGTAAAGAAGAAGAAGAAGGAAGAGAAGGAGGAATAGGAGGAGAAGAAGAAAGAAGAGAAGGAGTAGAAGAAGGAGGAGGAGGAGAAAGAAGAGAAGGAGGAGGAGAAGAAGGAGAAGAGGAAGAAGAATGAGAAGAAGATAGAGAAGGAGGGGGAGAAGGAGAGGGAGAAGGAGGGGGAGAAGGAGAGGGAGGAGGAGGAGGAAGGGAAGAAGGAGAAGGAAATGATTACCTAAGGGGGCCAGGTGGTGGCACACCTGGTTGAGTGCACATGTTACAAAGTGCAAGGACCCAGGTTCAAGCCCCCAGCCCCCACCGGCAGGGGGAAAGCTCCACAAGTGGTGAAGCAGGGCTGCAGGTGTCTCTCTGGCTAATAAATAATAATAATAATAAAAAGAAATGACTCCCTAAGTAAACAAGGGTCCTTTGCTTGTCATTCCCTCTGGGCCTCATGCTCATCTGTGGAGCTCCACAGTTACAGAATCCGCATGCAGGCAGAAGTAAGGGTAGATGACCGAGAGCTTCTTACTGGGTGTCTGTGCATGAGAGACCAACACGCATGTGGACAGTTCTGAAGAAAGATGAGCAGTGCCCCGATGGGGGTAGGGCTATGTCTGCAGGGCTCAGGGGAGGTGGACACATTCATCCTGATTTCTCACTGCACTTGTAGCACTTGGCTTCTCACTGCCAAATCTTGTAATGTCCCCCTGCAGAAGAATGAAGAGGGTCTCTGTTCTCTCTGTGTCTCTGTTCTCTCTGTGTACAGGCAGTGAGAACAGATTTGATAAAGGAGCCCACGGTGGTGAAATACCAGCAGAGTTGGAGCACGTAGAGAGAGAGCTTGGGGGAGAGCATGAGGGCCAACAACTCTGCTTGTCAGACCTCTGTCAGGCGTGTCTTCTTCTTCCAACCCTAATTTAGTGAAGATGCTTCTTTTGGGGGGGACCCTGGGGGTATTATAATGTCTCTTCCACCTGATCCAAACCTGCCCACAGAGGCTGTCTCAACAACAGGTAGGAAGACTGAAGAACCAGAGTGTAAAAGCATCATATCATACAACTCCTCACCGGTAAGGCCTTCCCAGATTCTAAATTTTGCATTCTCCATCTCACATTTCCTCCCAGAGAAGGTCACAAGCTGAGGCTAGGGTGGCAGAGTGGACATTTCCTAAGACGCCTTAGGTCAGCCTACACCTACTGAAACTGTGCCTTCCACACCCACACACCCACAACCCAGATGAGACTTGTCCACTGAAGCATCTTGTCCTATCAAGAATTGTTCTGGAAGACCCTTTCCTCTTCCTTACCGAGCAGACTCCTACTTGAGACCCGATGAGATTATCACCAGCATCTTGTTACCCAAGGCAGTGCTGCCACTCCAGTCTGGGAGCTCCCATGGAACCCCTAGCTCAGCCCTATGGAAATCAACACTAACTTCAGGAGTTGCACCCAAGGGGCCAGCCCGGGCACTTTATATGCTACCTGTGCATTCCCTGAGGGCCGGAGCTGGGTGAGGCAGATGAGGTACCCACTTCAGGGGCATAATTTAAGGGAGTAGCAACACACATGCACACATGTACACATCACCACCACCGCCACCACCACCACCACCATCCCTTCTGTCATAAGTAGTATATAAACACAGTATTAAAAAAAAAATCCAAATAAAATGTGCAGAGCCCTTACAGACAAGTGTGTGTCTATGCAGTCTATACATGCGCACATACAGGCTGACAACCATCTCTTTGACACACTTGCTGTTTTGCCTAGTAAGGGCTCTTTGTGAGCAAGGAAATGGTTCTAAGTCCACAGAACCATTGAGAAGAGGCGGGGGCTGGGGGAGCAGGTAGCACATCCATATATGTAAGCACACACAGTCTGAAGCGCAAGGACCTGTGTAAGGATCCCGGTTCAAGCCCCCAGCTCCCCACCTGCAGGGGGACACTTCTCTCCCTCTCTAGCTCCCCCTCCTCTCTCCATTTCTCTGTCCTATCCAGTAAAATGGAAAAAATGGATGCCAGGAGCAGTGGATTCATAGTGCTGGCACTGAGCCTAGCAGTAACTCTGGAGGCAAAAAAAAAAAAGTAGGAGGAGGAGGAGGAGGGACTGGTGACTCAATCAGGAAAGTGACCAAGCACAAGGACCTGGGTTCAAGCCCCTAGTCCTCCCCTTGTAGGAAGAAGCTTCGTGAGAGGTGGAGCATGCCTCAGCAATAACCTTGACAAGATAAATAAATGGATCAACAAATAAATGATTAAATATATGTTGGGGGAATGTCGCAAGAGCGAGTAAAGAAGTGTGTCTTCTAAGAATCTTCTAGGTGATCCCGGCAGACTCTAAAGTCCTGTGTCCCTTTGTCTCCTAAAAGAACTGAACTGCTTAGTCTCCAGGCCAGCAATGTGACAGCCTGACTGAGCCTCTTACCAGCTGCTAAAGTCCAGCAGCCTGGCTCATCTGCTTGGAATTTCATTGTGTATCTGGTCTGACCAGTGTGAGAGTGATGGGATCTGTTCCTTGCTGTAGAAAAAATAAGTTTGCAAAACCCATATGAAATTGCTAGGACCATAAACTTTAAATCCAAACGTTTGTTCTTAACCTGAATCAAGTGTGAGGAAGCACATGTTAGGAAAAGAAAAGATGAGAGAGAGAGAGAGAGAGAGAGAGAGAGGGAGAGAGAAACATGAATTCTGTCCCCAGATATTTTATACCAAGTAAGAGAGACAGACTTTAGTAAAATAATCACAAAACCAAATGTGAAATTGCAACAGCGATGAGTACAGGGGGAGAGTCTTGGAGCTAGAGAGAATGTAACTAGGTGTTGACAGGGTCAGCAAAGTCTTCCTTCCTCAGAATGGGTAACATGAAGCAAGAAGGTTTGGAGAGTGTGCGGTGGATCCAGAAGATGGCACAGTGATAGTATGCAGGCTTTCCATCAGGAGAGGGTCCAGGTTCAAATCCTGCCACCAACAAAAGCTAAGCTCTGGTTAGAAAGGGAAAAAAAAGAAAAGTGCACAGGATATGCAAAGCTTGAAATGCTCTTTTAGCCCAAAGTCAGTAAAAGGAATGAAATAATAAATGCGTGTGTAAAAATCAATGAAACAGAAAATAGACAAGATGCTGAGTGACATCAATAGAATCAGAAGCTGGTTCCTGGAAAACGATCAATAAAATTGATAAACTTCTAGAGAGACTGAACAAGTCAAATGAAGGACAAAAATCCTACTAGTATAGAGAATGAAAGTAGAAAGGATAATAAGGAAATCTTATACTAAGTCTCATTGACTTTTAATCAATAATACAAATCTGAACATTTAAATTAAAAGAATAAATTCATTAAAAACACAAATAACTAAAGCTACTCAAAGAGGATGGGAAATTATGAATAATTCTCTGCATTTTAAATGCATTGATTTCTTAGGTAAGATTCTTCTCACAAAGAAAAATTCACATCTAGAGGAACCACAGGGAAATCTCCTCAAATCTTTCAAGAAAAGAATAACAACTTACTCAAAACTGTTTTTAGAGTTTGACTGACATTCACCTAAAATCAGAACCAGACAAACTCATGACATGGAAAAATCAAACTACAGATCAATACCCTTCGTGGATATGAATGGAAAAATCCCTTAACATATTAATCACTCAAATATGATAATATGAGAATAAAATGGTATCATTATAAAGTGAAATTTATTCTAGAAAGGCAAGGTTGATTTACTATCTGAAACCCAATACAATTCACCATCTGTATGTCTTCTATAATCAGTGAGTACATTTATTTAAATTTATTTATTTATTTATTTATTTATTTTAATGAGAGAGAGAGAATGATCCCAGAGCACTGTTCAGCTCAGGCTTATGGTGAAGCTGAGGATTAAGTCTGGGATCTCAGAGGCTCAGTCATGAAAGGTTTCTGCATGGCCATGATGCTGTCCTCCCAGCACATTCTCTGCACATGTTCATTATTGTTTTATTTTTGCTTTTTCTTCCATAAAGCTACTGCTATAATCAGTGTCCTATTGGAACTGATATTTGTCTTCTCTGACACCTGCCATTACTACCTCACATAACTCTCTCTCTCTCTCACATACACACACACACACACACACACACACACAAAACGCACATTGATAGGAGTGACATTCCTGCACACCTCCCACCCTTCACAGACTCCATAGTGGCCTGGGCTTGTCCAGATGGCCCGAGGGGTGTCGGGTTGGGGGCTTGGTAGGAAAGGTGTTTTCCCAGAGAGTCCTCTCTGCTTCCACCCAGTCCCCCATGTCCAGTAGTCTCCACGAGACACCTGGACCACATGCTACTGACCCACAAGCCCTGGGATCCTAGCATGACTCTAACACTTCACTGAGCATATCTTCCACAGACTCTTCCTACAAGTTCTCGAGGAGCCTATAAAGGAGAAATCTGCCCAAGAAAAAGATTTCAGAACTTCTTCATGGGAGAAGAATAAGAGATTTGTTCCTAAAGGGAAGAATAGGAATATGAATATCTTTTGGCATCATTGAGCAGTTTAATTTAGCCTCAAAGCATGGCTTCACAGCTGATGGATAGCACCTAGCTTCCAAGTGGTTGCCCGGCATCTGTGACTCACTTGATGCTGGAAGTCTGGCAGCCCTGGGGAATAGAGGGGGCGAGAAGTCGTCCAGTCTGCTCCCGGAGTTATAGCAAGCTTGTTTAAAAGTTCCCAAACATGTCTTGGTCTAAATTACTGCTAGGATTACTTCTCCAGTCCGCTTTTCACCAGAATATACTAAGTCCTTCTTGAGGTCTGCAGTGCTCAGGACGACAGCCACTCCTCTCGTGTGACTGACTAAATCTAAACGCTGCAAAGTTAAACGAGATTTTAAAAAAACTCATCCAGCTAGTGGCCAGGAGAAAGTTTCCTTCAGTAAGAAGGTTCTGTGTTTGGTGTTGCTCTCTGATCTGGAGAACCATGGAGGCTCTTCAAACTGATTTTGAATTAACTGGGGCTTGTTGTTGTGGTTGTTGTTGTTGATGGCTCAGTAGAATTCGTTGTCAGTTCAGGGGTGATAACAGCTTGTGCCCTCCACTCTATCCTGCATAGGTTGGGGCTATAGAAACAAAGAATCCATGTTCAACAATTTGTTTGGCGTTGTATGTTAACTCTCTTTTCAGCAACCAGGTTCCAGATGCCAGCATGATGCCAACCAGACTTCCCTGGACAGACGACCCCACCAATGTGTCCTGGAGCTCTGCTTCCCCAGAGCCCTGCCCCACTAGGGAAAGAAAGAGGCGGACTGGGAGTATGGATCCACCAGTCAACGCCAGTGTTCAGCAGGGAAACAATTACAGAAGCCAGACCTTCCACCTTCTGCATCCCACAGATGGGTCCATACTCCCAGAGGGATAAAGAATAGGAAAGCTATCAGGGGAGGGGATGGGGTATGGAGATCTGGTGGTGGGAATTGTATGGAGTTGTACTCTGCTTGACCTATGGTTTTGTTAATGTTTCCTTTTTAAAATAAATAAATAAATAAATAAGAAACAAAGAATCCGGGGCCCAGGTGGCAGCGCACCTGGTTAAGTGCACACACTACAGTGCACAAGGACCCAGGTTCAAGCCCCCGGTCCCCCACCCTCTTGCAGGAGGAAAGCTTCACAAATGGTGAAGCAGGGCTGCAGGTGTCTCTCTGTCTCTCTCCCTCTCTATCTCTCCCTACCCTCTCAATTTCTCTCTGTGTCTAACCAATCATAAGTAAATAAAAATTCTTCAAAAAGAAAATAAACAGAGAATTCTGAGAAAAGTCAGTTCAGTACAATTTGCTGTGCATATGCCAGGCAGTCAGGGTTTTCAGCTGATGAGACAGAGGCTAGACTCTCAGAAAGCTGCTAGTCTAGTGCAGAAGGCAAATCACAAGAACACACAGTGACCAAATGGACACTGGACAGAGGAAGGGAGACACCAGAAGGGGTTTGGGGCACAGAGGAGTGGAGACTATCACTGGCAGGGAGCTGGGGAGATGGTTTGAAAATAGGTTCTATGCAAGTAATTTCTGAGAGGTAAATGGGAATTCCTCTGATGATTCTGACAAAGAAGAGTGATTGGGGGTGGGGGGAAGGACAGCACATTGAAAAAGGGAGCAAAGATGTAGGACTGGTTAGGGAACAATACACCAGTTGACATTGATAGCCTGAGATCATGTCTCAACATCTAATCCAGTGCTTGTACAGTTTAGCTACTTGGTAAACATGTAATTTGAATATTGGTTCTAAAGCCCAGGTAAGCAAAGCCTGTAACTCCAGTCCACAAATGACTTTATCTCTCTCTCTCTTTTTAACATTTTTTTCTATTATCTTTATTTATTCAATAGAGACAGCCAGAAATTGAGAAGGAAGGGGGTGATAGAGATGGACAGACACCTGCAGCCCTGTTCCACCACTCATGAAGCTTTTCCCCTGCAGGTGGGAACTGGGAGCTTAAACTGCAGTCCTTGTTCATGGTAACATGTGTGCTCAACCCCCCGGCCCCACGACTTTCTCCTTGTAAGTCCTCTCTATGCCAGGAATGCCAATAAAGACTTCTGGGTAGCATTGTTTAAAGCACTGGATCAAACCCTCACCTTAAGGGAGTTCTAGCTTTAGATTTTGGTTTTGTATGGGGTTGTCGGAAAAGTCGTGTTACATTTTTCTATGTTTTTCTATGCAAAAATGTGTTATGGATCGGGGCCGGGTGGTGGAGCACCCTGTTAAGTGCACATAGTACTAAGCACAAGGATCTGGGTCCGAGCCCCTGCTCCCCACCTGCAGGGGATGAGGGGGACACTTCATAACCAGTGAAGCAGGTCTGCAGGTGTCTTCCTCTTTCCCTCTCTATCTCCCCCTCTTCTCTCCGTTTCTCTCTGTCCTGACGAGTAAAATGGAAAAAAATGGCCACCAAGAGCTGTGGATTCATAGTGCTGGCACCAAGCCCCAGTGATAATCCTGGAGGGGGAAAAGAAAAAAGAAATGCATCGTGGCTTTTTGAAAATTCCACTATTAGGCTACGTGGAGTTGGGTTTTCTTTCATAAAGGATTCATTTACAGGGAAGGAAATTGGGACCTTGAATATTTAGGTCAATGGTTCTCGAGCATCAGAACCAAGTGGAGGGCTTATAAAACACAAGTTCCTGAGGTCCACCCTTAGAGGCCCAGGTTTAATGGATCTGAGGTATTACCCTTAAATCTTCATTTCTAATGAGCCCCCAGATCATACTGCTTGACTGTATTCTGATTAGCTCTAGCTTACCTTATCCAAGACCATGTTGCTTAAGTGATGATAAGATTTGAACTTGGTTCTGTCTGATTCTAATCTCAGGACTTCTTCTGGGGGCTGGATGGTAGCATCCCTGGTTAAGTGTACACATTACAGTATGCAAGGACCAGGGCTCAAGCCCCTGTCCCTACTTATAGTGGAAAGCTTCACAAGCGATGAAGCAGTGCCACATGTGTCTCTCTCCCTCCCTATCTCCTTCATCCCTCTACATTTCTTTCTGTGCCATCAAATAAAATAAGATTTAAAAAAGAGCTTCTACTCACTACCTTTAGAAAGCAGAGTGAAAGAATATTGCAGCCCTCGCTTATTAAATATACAACCCAGAAGACTCGCTTTAAGGAGGGACAAGCCATCAGCCTTGAGTTGTTTGTAGAAGGAGATGCATTAACTCTCCGCGGCCTCCAGTGACTTATTTATTCTCCCTTTGAACGTGCTGGTCTTGTTCCTATCCCAGATACCTCTCACCCACACGAGGCGTCTCACTCTGTTCACACACAGAACCTCATTATGTGGACCACTTAATTACATGTATGAAATGGAATGGCATTGCATGCGTCCATATGGAGGTGTGTTAGGTAATATTTTTATAACGTTGCTTCCAGCCATCGTGTGAAAGTTATGACGTCATCGCCACATAATTTCTTGGAAAATTCCCACCTAATTCTATATGGGCAATGGTAAAACCACAGAAAATTCTGTTTCTTTTTCCTTTTTTACTAGCCTCCCCCTTCCCTCCTTCCAGCAATCCAATCAAGCACTCCTAGCTAAGGTGCAGGCTAAGTACATGGACAACCTGGGAATTTTTTCTCTATTTTTTAATTAATTAATTAATTTTGGCCTCCAGGGTGATCACTGGAGCTCAGTGCCTGCACTAAGAATCCACTGCTCCTGGAGGCCATCTTTTTTCCATTTTATTGGAAATTAGACAGAGAGAAATTGAGAGGAGGGGAAGACAGAGAGGAAGAGAAAGCTAGACACCTGCAGACCTGCTTCACTGCCTGTGAAGCTTCCCCCCTGCAAGTGGGGACCCCCAGGGCTCAAACCCAGATCCTTGCACCAATCCTTGTGCTGAGTACTATGTGTGTTTAACCAGCTGCACCACCTCGTGGTCCCCCCATTTGGGAATTTAGAATATAGAATTGAGCTGGATTCTAAGGCCACCCCAACATGACAGGATGCGGTTGTTCAATGGGCAGGGGTCATGGCTCCTCCTCCCTCTCCCTTTCCAGTATTTAAATAAAACACTTATTTTTGAGCTAGGAGAGAAGCAGGAAAGGGTTAGCAGAGGAAGGCAGAAGAGCAGTGGGGGTGGGGGGGTGTCATTAAAGGCATCTAAAGAGTAAGGAGAAAAGATGTCAGGCTAGGACATTAGATCCGACAGCGGCGTCACCTGGAGGTGGGGGGCCACGGCAGGTGGGGGTTCCATCAGGAATCAGCAGGTTCCACAGTATTCAAGAGGCAGAGCGTGAGCTTGAGGTAACTAGCCAACTTCAACTATTCTATTTAGTTAAGGCCAATAAACATTTCTGGGTACAAACCAGGATGCAAGGCCCTGCTTAAAAGGCTGAGAAAATGGGGACAGATGAGGTGCTTTGCTAAGTGGAAATGGTTGTTGGGTAGCTATGCTAGGTGCTGGCAGGAGGTAGGTAGTAAGGTCCACTGCACTGATATTTTTTCTTTTCTTTTTATATTTTAATTTAGATCTAATTTTGGACAGAAACAGAAAGAAATTGAGAGGGAAAGGGGAGACTGAAAAGGAGAGACAGAGACATCTACAACTACTTCACCTTTCGTGAAGCTTCCCCACTCACCCCACCCCCCTTCAGTGGGGACTTGGGGCTTAATCTAGGGTCTATGAGCACAGCAATGTGTGCTCTCAAAACCAGGTGCACTGCCACCTGGCCCTCACACTGACATTTTTATAATTTAATTTCTTTAATTTTTATTTATAAAAAAGGAAACACTGACAAAAAACACAGGATAAGAGGGGTACAACTCCACACAGTTCCCACCACCAGAACTCCACAGCCCACCCCCTCCCCTGATAGCTTTCCTATTCTTTATCTCTCTGGGAGTATGGACCCAGGGTCCTTGTGGGGTACAGAAGGTGGAAGGTCTGGCTTCTGTAATTGCTTCCCCGCTGAACATGGGCGTTGGCAGGTGGATCCTTACTCCCAGCCTGCCTCTCTCTTTCCTTAGTGGCGTGGGGCTCTGGGGAGGTGGGGCTCCAGGACATATTGATGGGGTTGTCTGCCCAGGGAAGTCCAGTTGGCATCATGGTAGCATCTGGAACCTGGTGGCTAAAAGAAGAGTTAGCATATAAAGCCAAACAAATGGTTGACTAATCATGAACCTAAAGGCCAGAATATAGCAGATGAAGATTTGGAGTCTCTGTTTTGGAAAAAGCTAGTAGGTCTATTTTAGTTATATTCCATAGGGTCCATGACTTTACTAGCTTTGTCCTGAGCCTGACCTCTGATATGCCCGTGGACACTGACCTTTTAAACAGAAGAGTGATAGGATTAGATTTGCAGTGTGGAAACCCTCCTTAACTGGTTCTCTACTCTGACACCATTCTCTCAATAATATTAATGTGTGTGTGTGTGTGTGTGTGTGTGTGTGTGTGTGTGTGTGTGTGTGTGTGTGGTGGCAGGGAGGGTTGGAGATATGATGTCCAGGTAGTACACTACTCAGAGACCCAAAAAAGAGGCTTCAGTGTCCTCCGGCAAGGCAGGCACGGCTGGCAGGCATTGGCTGGAATAGCTAAGAACTGAGAGTAACATAGCCATCAGGTAGGGCAAGGGCACTGGTCCAGTCTAGGATGACTTGCAAAAGCCAGGCTCAGATGACTTAATCACAACAGCCCGTTCATCCCTGCAAATAGCACACTTTGAGACATGCAATGATTTAAATAATTACTTATAAACTGAGTTACATCAGTCAGCAGCCAGTTAACTAATCCCTCTGTTCCTTTCACCCCATTTCCAAGAAATTCATTGTTGTGAGGATTAAATTTAACGGTAGAAACAAGAGCCTAATGCTGCCTCCGGACAACAGCAGGTACAATAGAACTTGTAAGTTTTTCATTCTTTAAAAAAACAAGAAAGGATCCAGAGAAAAAAATGTTAGAAAAAAACTGGGGGAAAATGGCCTCCAGAAGCAGTAGATTCATAGTGCAGGTACCAAGCCCCAGCAGTAGACCTGGAGACAAAAAAAAAAAAAATTATCTTTATTTTAAAAGACACGGTTGGACTATTTCCTTGGAGAACTACTGAAGTCAGCATCACTGAATCTTGTGCAAGTTACACCCACTAACAACCTAGCCTGCATTTTCCTGTCTGTCTCTTCTAAGCCTGAGTGCCAACCCTGTAAGGACGGAGCAGGGGAGTATTCTGTGTGCTAGTTAATATAGAACTTCTTCTTCTCTCTCTCTTTTTTTTTTCCCTCCAGGGTTATTGCTGGGGCTCAGTGCCTGCACTACGAATTTTCTTCCCTTTTGTTGCCCCCTTATTGTTTATTGTTATTGTTGTTATCATTGTTGTTGTTATTGTCATCGTTGTTGGATAGGACAGAGAGAATGGAGAGAGGAGGGGAAGACAGAGAGGGGGAGAGAAAGATAGACACCTGCAGACCTGCTTCACTGCTTCTGAAGTGACGCCCCTGCAGGTGGGGAACCAAGGGTTTGAACCGGGATCCTTACCTGGTCCTTGGGCTCTGTGCCACGTGTGCTTAACCCACTGTGCTATCTACTGCCAGGCCCCCAATAATACCATTTTATAAATAATTTTTTTAAAAAAAGAATAAATATAAGAAACAACAAGTATCTCCACACCCATAGATCAAAGCATGAATGTTGTCCAGACTTGCATGTCATTGTTTCCATTTTATGAATAAATATAAAGATTCATAAGTTTAACAAATACAGTCTCTCATATTGAAGAGAGAACAAAGTAACTGTAGGTTGCACAAGGATGAGGGCTTTTTCGCTATGTTTTTATTAGCGATTCAATAGTGGTTTACAAAATTTTCATTTTGGGAGTTGGGCAGTGATGCACTGGGTTAAGTGTAAACAGTAAGTGCAAAGCACAAGGATCCACTCTAGGATTCCCTGTTCAAGCCCCAGACTCCCCACCTGCAGGGGGTTGCTTCATAAGTGGTGAAGCAGGTCAGTAGCTGTCTTTCTGTCTCTCTCCTTCTCTATCTCTGCCTCCCCTCTCCTAATTTCTCTCTGTCCTATCCAATAACAATGAAAAATGGCTGCCAGGAGCAGTGGATTCATAGTGCCAGCACCGAGCCCTAGAGGCTAAAAAAATTTCATTTCTCTGGGGTATAATTTCACACCCAGGTATGTGTGCACAAGTCACTGCACTCATCTCCAAATGCTTGTGTACTGCACTCTCCTACCTACTATAATTCCCGCAAAGACTGTCAGACGACCTAGTTATGTCTTTCCTTTCTGGAAGCTCTTATGCTCAGACCATCTGAATTCCACATATGAGCAAAACCACCTACTGTCTTCTACATCTTTACTTATTTCATTGAGCACAATCACCTCCAGTGCCAACCGTCTTTGTCCTGAATGATATATTATCTTTTTTTAATCACATGGTAGTGTAGTGTTTCATTGACCATATATCTCATAACTTCTTGATTCAATCAAGAGGACCTTTATTTCTGATCATTAAACTATTCCAAGTTCCTAGTTGCTTGTGCAGAGTTGCGTGTTCAGTAAATATCTGTCAAAGGAATGAATCTGTGAGGAGGAGTAGTGGACATGGAAATAGAAAAAAAAAGTGAATTATCATCAACATTTTTAGGGAGATAAGTACAGTTATAACCTCCACAAAGCAAAATCAAGGTGCCATAGAAGGAAAGCATCTACATGACAAAGAAGAACATTTAGCAATTGAAAAGATGACTCACAACATGAGACTTTATTGGTGCATAACAGATAGAATTGAAGATATTTCTCCAAGTGCAGCAATATAAAGAAACAAGTAGTTGAAGAGAAAAGTAGTTTAAACCAGACAAGGAATTTCCGCTTCTGAATCTCAGCTCTTAAGAAAGACATAGAAAAAGAAAAGGAAAGGGAAAAAAAACCAAAACTTTTAAGATGGAATATATCAAAGAAAAACAGTCCTCATCATCTGGGGCCCTAGTTATTAAATCCTTGGGTTCCCATACATATATGCTGGGCCTAGACCTCTAAAGGGTCCCTCTCTCCACCACCACTGGTCGCTTCCATCAGGAACGGCATCCTGTGGGCCCTCCCAGGGCCTTGCCCTCACCATAAAGCAGTGACTGTCGGGAGAGCCCCAGTTTCTGAAGGGAGGCTGGAAGTGTCCTGCCCTGCCACTCAAAAAAATGGATATATATATATATATATCCCATATATATATGCCCTGGAGCAGGTAGGTGGAGGTAAATAGTTCATTTTAGCCGCAGAATTTTTTTTTTTCAAGAATGGGAGCTACTCTGTGCCTTAATCCAGCTTTCTAGCCCTGGTTCTCTACTCTGACACCATTCTCTCAATAATATTAATGCAATTTCAAGCTGGCTACTAAAGTCAAGCCAAACTACCATAGTTGTGTGCCCAGGAACATGCCTAAAATGGTTCTCCTAGCTTTCTCCTACCCTAAAATCCCTAATCTCATCTGCTCTGATCCTACTTTTTGGTTCCTGTTCACTAACCATCTTGTCTCAACTTAGGTCACACTACCCTCTAGATACCAAGTTACAGATGCTACCATGACTTCACCCGACTCCTCTGGGCAGAGGACCTCACCGATGTGTCCTGGACACTCGCATCTCCAGAGCTCTGGTCCACTAGGGGGAGATAGAAACAGGCTGGGGGCGTGGATCCACCTGTCAACACCCATGCTCAGCAGAGAAGCAGCTACAGAAGCCAGAACTCCTACCTTCTGCTCCCCCCAAACAAACTTGATCCATGTTCCCAAGGGGGAAAAATGATAGGATGAAAATAAAAGGGCTCTGAACTCCAGCTCCATCAGCACCCAGAGAAAGAGAAGGAAAAAGAGAGGGACATATGGAGGTAGCTATAATGTCATGAGTGGCTTGGAGGGGAAGAGAGGATTGAATTGGAAAAAAAAGAGAGACGATTATATATAAATGTGGACAGACAGTTGTAGAGATGATGGTTGGCCCATGTCTACAACTTTAGGGGAACTGCGGTGGGTTGCAGTGGGGAGAGTGAAGATTCAGAACTCTGGTGGTGGGAATGGTGTGGATTCAAACCCCTATTGACATGTAATTCGGTAATATAAAAATGAATAAAAAAAGAAAAAGGGGCTGGGTGTTGGCACACCTGGTTGAGCACACACGTTACAATGAGCAAAGGATCTGGGTTCAAATTTCTGGTCCCTACTCGCAGGAGGGAAGCTCTACAAGTAGTGAAATAGTGCTGCAGGTCTCTCTCTCCTCTCTCTCTCTCTCTCTCTCTCTCTCTCTTAATCTCCCACTCCTCTCTCAATTTCTGTCTCTATCTAAAAGGAGAGAGAGAGAGAGAATATCAGAGAAACAAATTAAGAAAACCTTCCAGAACGGAGGTATTTCCAGTTTGAAAAGAACCGCTGAATAGTGATTACAGAATAATATATAAATATCTACCTACAAGGCACAGTCCATGAATTTCAGAACTCTGACGACAAGATCCTTTGAATTATGGTAGTGAAAGAGAAAGGTTGCACACCAAGGAATGTGGACCAGAATGGCATCAGACTTGTCAAAAGCTTCCCTGGAAACGAGAGAGGAAATGACGTCATGACTATGAAATTTTAATTACAAATAGTTTCCAACCTAGAATCCTATCCAGCCAAGTTTAATGAAACATGAGGGGTAGAATACAGATATTTTACACACACACACACACACACACACACACACACACACACACACACACACACACACACACACCACACACACACACACACACACACACACACACACACACACACACACAAATCTAAAGTTCGTCAAGGAAACAGTTCAGACATGCTACCATAAAGATAAGAAAGGGTAAGCCTTCCCACATACGTAGAATTTCTCAGTGAATCTTTTTGGATCACACTCTTGAACAGAAACAGAAATTCTTTCTCAGAAACCTTTGCTCAAGGAGCACTCAGAGGAGGGGCCGGGTGGTGGTGCACAAGGCAATGCTCAAGGATCTGGTTTAAGTTACCCGGCTCCTCACCTGCAGGGGGGATCCCTTCTCCCTTCACAAGCGGGGAAGCAGGTCTGCAGGTGTCTCTCTGTCTCTCTCCCTTCCTATCTCCCCTTTCAATTTCTCTCTGTCCCATCAAAAAACAAAAAAAAAATGGCCACAGAAGCCGTGGATTCATAGTGCAGGCAGAGCCCCAGCGATAACCCTGGAGACAGAAAAAAGAAAAGAAAGAAGAAGCACTCGCAGGATGCACTCTGACGCAAGGGTGTGAACAATGAGCAGAAAGACAGGGTACTCAGGAAAGAGTATTCACAGTCATGGGGACTGAACAGCCCAAGATCAAAACTGTGATTAGATGATCAAAGCATTGATTGGCACTGGAAAAGAAATTAGTCCATAAAGACAATGAAATCGATAGAGGACTAATGTTTTGCTTAAAAAACATATCACAGATGATTGTGAATATTTGTCTCTTTCTAGAGTAAACTGTGCTTCCTGCAGTGGGGAATTCTGTCTAGTTTTTCTCACTTATGAAATGATCGGTGTACTGGTTATACATTTAACTCTTTCATGTGAATGAATGATCTTTGGATGTTATTATTATTATTATTCATTTTCCCTTTTGTTGCCCTTGTTTTATTGTTGTTGTAGTTATTATTGTTGTTGTTGTTGATATCGTCATTGTTGGATAGGACAGAGAGAAATGGAGAGAGGAAGGGAAGACAGAGAGGGGGAGACAAAGACAGACACCTTCAGTCCTGCTTCACCGCTTGTGAAGTGACTCCCCTGCAGGTGGGGAGCCGGGGGCTTGAACTGGGATGCTTACTCTGGTCTTTGCGCTTTATGTCACCTGCGCTTAACCCGCTGCGCTACCACCCAACTCCCAGCCCTTTTTGTTTTCATTTAAAACAGAGAGAATGTGAGTCTGGAGCTGCAGAGAGACAGCTCATGACAAGAGACTGCTGGCGAGGAAGACAACCAGAACAGAGACAGACGGAGATGAGACAGAGACAGAGAGAGATGAGACACAGAGACAGAGATGAGATGAGACACAGAGACAGAGACAGAGATGAGACAGAGACAGAGATGAGATGAGACACAGAGACAGAGACAGAGACAGACGGAGATGAGACAGAGACAGAGATGAGACACAGAGACAGAGATGAGACAGAGACAGAGATGAGATGAGACACAGAGACAGAGACAGAGACAGAGATGAGACAGAGACAGAGATGAGATGAGACACAGAGACAGAGACAGATGGAGATGAGACAGAGACAGAGATGAGACACAGAGACAGAGACAGAGACAGACGGAGATGAGACAGAGACAGAGATGAGACACAGAGACAGAGATGAGACAGAGACAGAGACAGAGATGAGATGAGACACAGAGACAGAGACAGAGATGAGACACAGAGACAGAGACAGAGATGAGACAGAGACAGAGATGAGATGAGACACAGAGACAGAGACAGATGGAGATGAGACAGAGACAGAGATGAGACACAGAGACAGAGACAGAGACAGACGGAGATGAGACAGAGACAGAGACAGAGATGAGATGAGACACAGAGACAGAGACAGAGATGAGACAGAGACAGAGACAGAGATGAGACACAGAGACAGAGACAGATGGAGATGAGACAGAGACAGAGATGAGACACAGAGACAGAGACAGAGACAGACGGAGATGAGACAGAGACAGAGATGAGACACAGAGACAGAGATGAGACAGAGACAGAGACAGAGATGAGATGAGACACAGAGACAGAGACAGAGATGAGACACAGAGACAGAGACAGAGATGAGACAGAGACAGAGATGAGATGAGACACAGAGACAGAGACAGATGGAGATGAGACAGAGACAGAGATGAGACACAGAGACAGAGACAGAGACAGACGGAGATGAGACAGAGACAGAGACAGAGATGAGATGAGACACAGAGACAGAGACAGAGATGAGACAGAGACAGAGATGAGATGAGACACAGAGACAGAGACAGATGGAGATGAGACAGAGACAGAGATGAGACACAGAGACAGAGACAGAGACAGACGGAGATGAGACAGAGACAGAGACAGAGATGAGATGAGACACAGAGACAGAGACAGAGATGAGACAGAGACAGAGACAGAGATGAGACACAGAGACAGAGACAGATGGAGATGAGACAGAGACAGAGATGAGACACAGAGACAGAGACAGAGATGAGACAGAGACAGAGATGAGACAGAGACAGAGACAGAGATGAGACACAGAGACAGAGACAGAGATGAGATGAGACACAGAGACAGAGACAGAGATATCATTGTGATCCCCTAAGTGAACACCTGTGCTTTGCTAACCCAAGCCCCACCTTGAACTCTTTCTAAACCTCTTTTGGCTGCAGCAACAACTGATTTGGGGTGGGAGAGAGGGATCCTATCAATTTTTGTGTGTGTGGCCCTGAGATTCCCTTACAGAGTCTGGTCCTATTTTCCTAATGTGAGTTAAAAATCAAAAAAATTTTTAACCTTTTTATATTTTTTTAATTTTATTTTTTCCCTTTTGCTGCCATTGTTGTTTATTGTTATCGTTGTTGCTGTCGTTGTTGTTGGATAGGACAGAGAGAAATGGAGAGAGGAGGGGAAGACAGAGAGAGGAGAGAAAGACAGACACCTGCAGACCTGCTTCATCACCTGTGAAGCGACCCCTCTGCAGGTGGGGAGCTGGGGGCTCAAACCGGATCCTATCATTTGTAACTTACAAAATGTAAACAGTGCAGCATTTTATCTCACCAAATCTGTGTGGATTCTCCCTTGCTCCACTATTTGTGTGGTTTTGGAAAAGGATCTTTCCCCAGAAGACCAAGCAGAAAATTAGATGCAACTCTTCTGAGTGGTCCCAGGATTGCAATGGAGAGATAAATAAATCTTCAACTTTTTTTCCCCCCAGCAAGTCCAATACTTCATTATTCTTATCACTGTGGTGCTGAATAAAATATAGAGTTAAATTGAATTTCTTCCAAATATCCTATTAATTTTAATTCCAAACTTTGGTTAGACAATTTCACTCTTCTGGTCTTACTTTCCCAGATTTTCTTGGTTAAACTAATTGGACTTAAGCCACTCTTTGCAGAAGAGTTGCAAAAATAGAGTCCCAGATATTACACTCTGTTTGGCAGACATTTGAAATTCAACAGCCTGAAAAATGATCCCCTTCTTGAGCTGTATTTATAGCTGCAGAAGTGATCCCTTGGTATGCCTTATCTGACACAGTTTGAGGTCCAGACCACTTGTCTTTTCCATAACTCTGGCCAGGGCTTGGCCAACATTCCCTAGCACGTCCACTGCCTACCTTCCTGGTTTCACACAGGGTCCGGGGGCCTCAGCCGGTGGAGAACCAGAGGGGTCCCTGACACAGTAATAAGAAGCGGTGGCTTGGGAATTTACTTTTTCTGTCTCTAGTATTTTACACCCATATATTTAACAAGGTGTTATTGTTTTCAGAATTAATAGACAAGTACCTTTTCTTTTGTTTTTTTAATTTTCATTTGATTTTTTTTAATTTCATAGGATATTTATATATATCCTTTGGTTGGCATCATGGTAGCATCTGGAACCTGGTGGCTGAAGAGTTACCATATAAAGCCAAACAAATTGTTGACTAAACATGAACCTGAAGGCTGGAATAGTGCAGATGAAGAGTTGGGGGTCTCAGTTTTATAGATAGCTAGTAGGTCTATTTTAGTTATATTCCAAAGGGCCCATGACTATACTAGTTTTGTTTCGTTTTTCTGAACCTGAAATCTGATATGCAGGTGAACCCAAGTTATTGTCTGAGGAGATGATGTCATGGCTGGAAAAAGGGCTAGTAAGCTGGATCAGGGAAGCGAGTAGCTCCAAATATGGGAAAGGTGTATAAATATTGTTGACCATAACCCCCATCGATTTGATCTGGGGCCCATATTGACAAGTACCTTTTTTTTTTTAGCATATTCTTTTTTTATTTTTTTTTTAATATTTATTTTCCCTTTTGTTGCCCTTGTTGTTTAACATTGTTGTGGTTACTGATGTCGTTGTTGTTGGATAGGACAGAGAGAAATGGGAGAGAGGAGGGGAAGACAGAGAGGGGGAGAGAAAGACAGACACCTGCAGGCCTGCTTCACCGCCTGTGAAGCGACTCCCCTGCAGGTGGGGAGCCGGGGGCTCGAACCAGGATCCTCATGCCGGTTCTTGTGTTAGGTGCCACATGAGCTTAACCTGTTGTACCACCGCCCGACTCCGGACAAGTAACTCATCTTTCCTTCTTTTTTTAATATTTATTTATTTATTTATTTATTTATTTATTCCCTTTTGTTGCCCTTATTGGTTTATTGTTGTAGTTATTATTGTTGTTGTTGTTGATGTCCTTGTTGTTGTATAGGACAGAGAAAAATGGAGAGACAAGGGGAAGACAGAGAGGGAGAGAGAAAGACAGATACCTGCAGACCTGCTTCACTGCTTGTGAAGCGACTTCCCTGCAGGTGAGGAGCCAGGCTCGAACCGGGATCCTTAAGCTGATCCTTGTGCTTTGCACCATGTACATTTAACCCGCTGTGAAGCCGCCGGACTCCCTGACAAGTATCTTTTCTAAGTGAAATTTTGATATTTGATAAACAAATCTAAAATATTTCTGAAAAATGTTTTCAAGAATAGAAGAACCTAAGAGTGCTTTTTGGTTTTTATTTATTTATTAGCTTTATTTATGATTGGATAGAGACCGCCAGAAATTGAGAGGGGCGGGGGAGAAGGAGAGGGAGAGAGTGACAGAGTGACACCTGCAGCCCTGCTTCACTGCTCATGAAGCTTTCCCCCTGCAGGTGGGGGACGGGGGGGGGGTGGCAAGGGTTTGAACCCAGGTCCTTGCATATTGTAACAAGTGCACTCAGGTGTTTTTTGAAACAAAATATATTCTATCTCAAGGGAGAATCAGAGTTGTATAGTGTCTTATTATGGAAGAACAATTGACTTATTTCTAAATTGAGGTCCTGTTTATCTTTTTTGTGGCTGTGCTATAATTATTTGTTTTGTACTAACGTAACAACTTGCCTGCATTATTTATTATGTTTTTTGTTGGCAAAATTAGGTGTAAAATTTTTAAAATATTTTTCCATCTCTGTGTAGAGCTGAGAGACAGGGAAAGGCAGAGGAGAAACAGAGAGAAAAGACACGGGCCGCACTGCTCCACCCCTGTGAACCTTCCCAGGGACATGCGGGGGGCAGGGGTGGGGGGTGAGCTGGGTCTCCACTCACGGTGACACGTGCGCCCCTCCGGGCTGCCACCATCCAGCCCCCCAGACGTCAAGTCTGCACTTGAAACTTCACACACATTTAGGTTCCAGCTTCATTTCTGCTTTTCCTATATTGACACTTGTAGAGGAGATGCTGAGTTGGGCCCAGGGGGGTTCCTCGGGGGTGGGGTGGGGGAGCTATTGCCCTTCTGCAGACACAGTCCAGGGTTGGTTCCTATCACCACAGAGGGAGTACCAAGGACAGAGACCGGCTGGGGGCACCATGACTGGAGCATTACTGGGGCCTCTCAGAAAAATGCCACAGCTCCACTGCTGAGCTGTGTGTGGGCTTATTCCTCAGTGCTTCACTTGCAAAAAAGCGAAGGTCAAACTAGGGTCAGGGGAAACAGCATAATGGGTATGCAAAAGACTTTCCTGCCTTCATGCCTGAGGCTTTGAGTTCCCAGGTTCAATCCCCAGCACCACCCTAAACCAGAACTAAGTAGTTCATAGACAGGAGCAGCTGTCTTTCTCTCCCGAAGACTCTCTCATTAAAATAAACAACTGAACTATTTTTTTAAAAATCAAATTATTATTTTCCACATCTGAAAAAAATGCAAGATTAATTTTGAATATAAATTGACTCCTAATACTAGTTCTTGACAGTTTTAAACATTTCATGCGATAATATTAACAGAAATATCAGCACAGATAGAATATTATCCAAATGGACTAGACTGGCAACCTTTTACCAACTAGTGACAAAATTGCTTTCTAAAATATTTTTTATCTTTATTTATTTGATAGAGACAGCTAGAAATCAAGAAGAGGGTGTGATAGAGAGAGAGAGAGAGAGAGAGAGAGAGAGAGACCTCCAGCCCTGCTTCACCACTTGTAAAGTTTTTCTCCTGCAGGTGGGGACTGGGGGATTGAACCTTGGTCCTTGTGCACTGTAACATGTGTGCTCAACCAGGTGCACCACCACCTGGTCCCTAAAATTGCTTTTTCTTTAACAGGCTTCTTCTGAAATGAATATAGCCACTCTCTTATTTGAGTCTCTCTCTCTCTCTTTCCATATATATATATGAATGTGATAGGTTTGAATGTTTCCTGGGATAACTGGGCTGCCTCTGACAGGAAGGGGAAAAAGAGAAAACAAACAAACAAAAGCACCTTTCACCAGCATCTTCCTCGCTAGTCAGCATTTGTAGCAGAGTGTCCCAGGCAGGGCACTAGATTTCTGCCCGTAGCCCGCCTCCTCAGGGACCACTGGACCATGACAACCAAACTGCTGCTCCCATGATGACGCTGTGTAGAAGGCCTGGTGCCAACCAGCGTCTCTATTGAAAGCTGTTGAAGAACAGGTCCCCAGACCCTGTGGAGCCAGCCGTGTGCAATGTCTAGAATGAGCGTCTAGAATCAGCAGCACAGGGGGCTGGCGAGCATGGCCATTTAGTCCCCTTGTCTTCTGTCTCCATGCCTTTGTGTCTGAAGTGCAGACAATTCTCCTTAGCCTCTTCATCCCATGCTGTACTCTAACAGGAGCAAGGTAACCGTTCTGGGAGGCTCTCCTGTATCAAGGACTCTGGGTATTATTAATGGAAAGTGTTTCTATTACCTGCCACTTGCATTTCAGTTATCAGAATAAGAGAGGATGCTAAGTAAACACCTTTCCGGTCAATGGCCTTCCTTTCCCAGCGGGCAAAGCAGCTAGTTTCTCTTCCTTCAGTGACAATAACCAAGAATTGGGTCTCCTACTACCTTTCCTATAAATTATGAAGGATAATTTGGGGCCTAAGCTACCAAGGAAAGAGTAAGACAACCCCAGAAAACATTCCCCTCTCTACCTTATCCTTTCTACACTCTCACCAGGATGCCTAGTGGAAGAAGAGAGGAGACACTCCAGGCTTGGAAACTTGCACATCCAACAGTGGAAGGGGAAGTTCCCCCAAACACGAACACTGACTGACCCCCATTGCCGATGAAATCTCTCCCTCAAAGAAACAAAGGTTTTTCGAACTCAAAATGCTTTCCAAATGAAATAGCAAACACCAAAGTATCCCTAAACATCCCCCTGCCCCCTGCCCCCTCCGGGTCCCTGCCGTCAAAGACCCTAATACTCACAGGCGACTCGACTATATCGCAGACGGGGGTCAGGTTGCCGCCATCCATGATGCATTTCTCCCACAGACCAGTGCTGAGCACTGGCCACATGCCAAGCTCTGTGCTGGGAGCTGGGAGACAAAGGCACAGTTCTTGGTGTCAACGAAAAGAGATCCGGAAACAAAGTTATTGCTGTGTAGCCCATGTGTTCATGAGAAGGGCAGATGAATGTGCGCTGGGAGGCGTGTGGGGAGATGGAGAAGGATGTCTGTGGCGAGGCTTCAGCTAAGAGTGGGCTTTCACCCCAAACCCAAGTCGACAGATTTCCTCCGAGAAAAAGGAGAGCACCAGGGAGGGAGCAACTCAGGGGGTGAGGGGAGCCCCTCTGTGCTTCACTATGTACACAGCCCACAACCCCTCAGACACTTATGGTGGCTTCCCTTCTCTCCTTTCTGCCTAGTCTTTCTATCTTAAAACAAACAAACAAGCAAAAGCCCCAGAAGAGTGCGGAGGGGCTTGGAGAGGGGTTGAAGTGGGACGAGGTGGTTACAGAGTGTTGACTTTTTTTTAAATTTGTACACAAAAACTGGTGCTAAATTTACAACTTAACTGATTAGCATAATGGTGATGCAAAGAGACTCTCATGGCTGAGGCTCCAAAGTCCCAGGTTCAATTCTCCTCACCACCATCAGCCAGAGTTGGGCAGTGCTCTGTTTAAAAACAAAAACAAAAACAAAGAAAGAAAGAAAATGCAAATCCTTGACTGTTCTCTAGTGAAACCTCTCCAGTAAAAAGAACACCACCTCCCCCCGGCGCTCTTTAAATACCTTCTCTCTCCAGGTGTTGGCCACTAACCTTAGGCATCCTTGGCACAGGTTTGCTTGATTCAGTTGTCTCTACCAGATGACCCTGCTTCCTTCACACCCATCCCCACTTCAATCCCTCAGACTTTCTGAGCCCAGTGAAATCGCTTTGGAAAGACTTCAGCAATCTTTAAGTATCACTGAACTGAGTTTCCCTCCTAATTCAACTTGTAGCTGGATAACCAGATGGGATCTTTCTCTCTCTCTCTCTCTCTCTCTCTCTCTCTCTCTCTCTCTTTCTCTCTCTCTCTCTCAGGCAGAAGCAGTTGAGAAACCAGCCAACCACTCCTAACCACAGTGGAGGCAAATGTTCCAGAAGTGAAGCATTTTCCACTCTTGGCTGCTAGCTTGTGGAAGCTGGTGTCAGAGGCTGGCCCTTGAGATAGATTCATGGTCCAGATCGCTCAGAGCTTTTTCTAAATGGTTTCCCTCTCATGAAGTCAGGCAAATGCGAAGCAATATTCTTTCTCATCTTCTCTTGACAAACATCCACCTTGGATCCTGTTTCTCTTGTCTAGATCCACAAGCATTTCTTGCCGCAGCTATGTGTGCTCCACATGACTAATAATAATAGTAATAATAATAAATACGAGAACGAAAAACAAAAACCATGAGAGGTTTCCTAGGCTGTGGGCATGAAAGCATGTGGAGACAGACCCCCGGGCTAGGCAGAAGGGCAGGGAGTAGAAAATAGAGGCCAAGCCTTGTGCTAACTGAGCTCGGTGGCAGGGAATGGTTGCAGGGCACAGACAAGGCCACACACAAGAGGTCATAAAACAAAATTTATCTTTAATTTGTAAGTGTCAACAGCAGTACAAAAGATGGAGTGATGACGACTAGATTAAGGGTAGAGAGGACAGTCTTGAGGTAAATGAGCATAAATAGGCAGTTCTTATAGACACTCCCCTGAGGGGCAAAGCCCCATCATGGCACATTACATTATCACCCAAAGATGGCAGGTTGAACATATCAGGAAAGCACCTTGTGCAAAAAAGGAAAAAAAAAAAGTAGCTAAGGTGCTAACATACACCAGGATAAAGATAGTGTGTCTTTCAATTCTGTCTTTTCCCTTATTTATGAGGCTGAGGAGGGGAAGACTTTGAAAAGTATCTCTGAAAGGTCAGTCAACGTTGAGTTGTGTGTGTGTGTATGTGTGTGTGTGTGTGTGTGTGTGTGTGTGTGTGTGTGTGTGTGTTTAATCTCACGTCAATACTGGACAACAAAATCCAGGAAGTCTGCGTATGCCACAAAGCCAAGAACAAAGATTCATTCCTTTGAATCTGAAGAGATTCTTTTTCCCCCTATTTCTTCAATCCTTAGCAAACTTTTTCCCCCTCTCATAATCAAGAGGAGAGTGTGAGAAAGATGTGATGGCAACTCTTAAGGTCATTTATAAACTTTACACTGGACTGTACAAGATTTTTTTTTTGATAAACTATTTACATTTTCAGACTTTCAAACATATTCAAAGCAGCAATAGACACTAGTTTTTATGTTTTTTTTTTTTTTTCTAATTGACCAAATCATTACCAGCCATGGGCCAAGTAGGTCCCTGCATTAAACATAGAATTTCTACAGAGAAATCTGCGATTTTGCCGGGCAGTGGGGGTGGAGGGTGTATGCAATGCCCTTGGCATCTTCAGGGCCACCCCTGCAGGGTCACTAGGGAGCCAGAGCACAGTACCTTGCCGGCTGGGTTGCAGGTGTCCCAATAACCCAACACAAATTTTACACTTCGAAACAGCAGCCAGCATGTCAGTGAATTGTGCTGATTAAATTAACATAGAATACAATCTCACAATATACATCACAAACAAATGACAATGTCTGGAAATAAAAGAATTACAGTAAGATAAGTTATGTAGTAACAGCTTATAAGCTTGTCTATGGTAATAAAAAATTTACATGGCAAATACAACAATGAATGAACATAAATGCTAAGCATTCTAATGGGCTACAAGCTGGAGGAGGGTGCAATCAAGACTGCACTTTTTATAAAAGCAAAAACACATATGACAAAGGAAGACAAACGGAGAATGCACGTGAACAGATCTGCAGTGTACAGCATACAACAGTTAAATATTTGCACATTCCCCATACTCCAAGAGCACCAGCGCTGAGGCCTCACTTCATGCCTGTTGTTCTTCAGAAGCAAGAGACTACTGAGCAAGATAGATCACTGGGTTGCCTGCAAGCTTCCCGATTGCCACAGACACTAATGGGAAGTGTCTGCAGGAAGCCTTGCCTGTCTCACCCCCACCCACTTCTAGCCTTGTCCCCAAGTTACCAGCGTTCTGAATACAGGAGCATTTGTAAAACACGTTGTCCTCAAAGGAAAAAGATAGGTGTGTGTGTGTGTGTGTGTGTGTGTGTGTGTGTGTGTGTGTGTGTAAAGAAAATGTGTTTGCATATCATTGTTTTCAACGATATTGAAGGCAGGCTATGCTCCATAGTCTATGGCATCAGAAACAGAACATGATTGGCAGGGACAGCAGATAGAAGTTGTTTATTAAGGAAGAAAACATGTCGGGGGCAGATGACTTCAGGAAATGATGCAAGTGCTTTTGTAAAAGGACAAATGAGGTCATATAACATTATTATCCTTTGAGAAGTGAGCTCCAGCGCCAACTCAGTCCTTAGATAAACATGTATAAAGTCAGGCAAGGCTACAGCAATCATTTTTGTCATTTTCTCATTTAAAAGGAAGACCTGGTAATAATGTCAATACATTCCCCTAACTACATTTTCTTTCTTTCTTTTTTTGCAGTTGTTGGCACTTGGTTCAGAACTTCTCATATGGTTCAAACCCATGAATTGATTCTTCTTTCCTTAATGACTAGGCAGAGGTTACCCTTTTGCAAAATGAGCAAATTGAGATAAGCAGCATCAACTACGGTGTTCCAGTGACCAGGCTACCTCCCTCCTGGGGTAAAGTGGGCTACTGGGAAAAGGTCCCTGCTGCATTCAGCTACAGCCTGTGTGCCTAGCTCATGAGGCTATGCTCCAGAGAAGCAGCCTGACTTCCTAAGGAAAAAGTAAAGAGTTCTTCAATTCCAGCCCTTGGGAATTCACACCCTTTTCAGACACCCCCGACTCCAGTGGGGGCTAATGTTTAGGGACGTCCAGAATTTGACAAGCTCAGTCCCATTCTGAGTCCACACCTGAATTTAGAATTTGGCTTGTGCGTCAGCCTCAGGACCCTGCATATCAAAGCAGGCCTGAGGACAAGGTTAAAGAGTATCAGATACCAAGTGAGTGAAGCAAACCCATGTGCTCCTGAAAGGTTGTACTGGGTACATGTGAAAACAACAAAAGGCCATCAGACTGCCTTGGAAGAGACAGTGCAGCACGTCTGCCAAAGACATAGAGAACTTGCCTGCCTGGCCACTCCTGTTGACAGAGTAACCTTTCTTTCTTCCTTTCTTTCTTTCTTTCTTTCTTTCTTTCTCTCTTTTTCTTTCCTGTTCCATATGGCCCATTTGCTTCTGTTTTTTTTTTTTTTTTTTTTTTTTTTTAGGAGATTGTCTGCCAGCACCCTAGTGTTTAAGTAACAAAGAAAATTTCAACCCTGTAAGTTCTTCAACCAAGAGAAATAGTCTTGATCTTTGATTTCAAGATACTATGAAAGGGGACACTGACACCATGGTTAACATTCGTCAATCTAATCACCCCATGGGACTTTTATCAGCGGCCAGTCTTCAGAGGCGAGTTCTCGCTTTTCTCATGGCACGCATGCTTTATAGGGCCACAGGACTATCTATAAAATGTGTGTGTGTGTGCAAAGCAAATTGACTTCCTCCTAGCTGTACTGGAAGTTTGATATGTTCAATTCATCAACTTCTATCAGAAAAAAAAAAAAGAAAAGAAAGTCTGAGTCTGTGGACAGTGGGATCTGACTGTGTGAGGACCCAGGTGTAAGGTGCCGTCTGAGCTGCAGGCTCTTTCACTGTGGCTGATAAGTCACTGTTCTCCTGAGGCACAGTGACTTGTCAGCTTCTAGTCTGGACCGACATATATGGGTAGAGAACGAAAAGAAAGATACATAACTTATCTCTAAGTATTCATGAACCAAAAATAAATTCTATTTCTATGTTATATTTACACAATTAGAAAAAAAAAAAAGAATCTAAAAATGAGATGGTAAAGACGTACAAACTTTGTTTAAGCCCCACTGAAAATTAAATCACGTGATCCCGATGATTGTCATTCCTTAATTTCTAGGGATATTTAGAGCCAAACTTGGCTAATAAATAGAATAAGCTGCTTATGCGCAGAATTTAGCTTCAAATGCAGCGTCACTGTTTGACCCAAAGGAAGAAACGTTTACAGTCAGATCACTCCTGAATAGCCTTTCATTTTTTTTAAAGAACATGGCTATAACTGACCGAGCCCCAGTACTGAGGCGAAGCTGGAGCTAAAACAAAGTGTTCATACAGACATGTATTTTGCATAAATAAATGAAGTAACAAGACATAAAAATGACTCAAATCCGGCAACTGTGAGGCAAGCCCACACGAGTCGAAACAGATGACTTTTGTTCATGGAGTTTTTGTACAACAGTTTCACATTAGTCAGAAGTGATAAAAAATACCATTTATATCCAGTGCTTATAACACTTACGAAACAACATCTGTGAGTGTGTGTTCTTTTTTTTGTTGTTGTTATTTTGTTATATATATATATATATATATATATATATATTTTTTTTTTTTTACTACAAGCAAAATCAAGTTTCAGTCCTAAAGAGCAGTCCTTTGTTCTCCGCCAGCCCAGAATATTATTTTGGCATGGTCATAAAAACAAACAAAATTAACCTACTATTCTAAATGTTTGCCTTTGTGCAAAATTAATTACATACAACTCAATGCTATCCATACAGCACTCTATCTATGCAACAAAATAAAAAAATTGATGTGGTTAGAAGCAAAAGCAAGAGTCAAAGAAACAAAGAGGAAAAAAACACATGAGCATGAACTGAGGAGGAGAGTTATATCAGCAAAAGAAGTCAGTAAGACAATAATAAATACTCATTTTTTCTTTGAGAAAATGACCTCCTCCTCATTTGAAGTAAATATACAAAACCAAAGTTCCAATCCCCAATCAACATTAAGCACATTAAGACGTCCCTATCCGTACCTTGATCAGTGGAAAGAGAGTACTCCTAGCTAGTGACATAGCCAGCAGTAGTCTAGCTAGACCTGTTTATTGCAATTAGTATGGCCTTGAGCACTCTAAATAAATATGAACGTACACTGTTTTCTTCCAAATGACAAGATGGCTCAAGAAATCTGATGTGTGCGTTGGGGGTGTGTGTGGGGGCGGGGAGGCTTCCTATGTCCTGGTAATCAGAGTCTGGGTTACTCCATGAGGTCAACTGTAACAGTCACTGACATTCTCCTACTGAACCACTCAGGGTGATGCTGTCATTGATAATCAGTCCTGGTTTCAGGAAAGTCAAAATGGCATAGCTGGGCTCCCTCAAGTTATGATATAGAGGATAAAGCCCCACTTCCTCCAAACCCATGAGCATTATCTCCATGACAAGTGCAGTTAGTCTTGCTCACAAAGAAATATGTGCCCCTCACCTGCCCCCCATGGGATCACAGATAGTGGGACTTGTCTGCTATCCCAGAGTACATGGTAGGGACGCCCCACGTAGGGAATGCACTCCTTCCTTCTCCTCCCATGCTCTTCCTGCATTACATCCCATTCAGTGAGTCCTGACAACTTTCCTCTGCCTTTATTTTGAGTGTGTCATGTGGCCTCTTGCATCCTGGGGACTCTGCAAAGAGCTTCCTAGATAGGCCAGACATGACAAGGGAACTCAGTGCAAAAGTGCTAGCCCATAATAGCACTGCTGGGCCTCTCCCATGGCCCACAGCCATAGGTTTGGCTGAGGGACCGTCCTGCCTGGCGGTCACCACTGTTGACCCACACTGCTGAAGAGGGCTCAGGGGAAACGCCACTGACGCGCTCCCTACTGATTGTTGCTGAACTGAATTTGAGAAGAAAAAAAAAATTCTGATTTAAAAAAGCTCGAGGTCACAGGGGCATGCCTGTAGGGGTTTCAGATTCGACACCAGTTTCTGACTGTACGGCCCTGTAGCCATGTTTAAAAACAGCAATAAAATTGTTTAATAGTATTTTGTTTCAGAAATGCTTCCAGATGCTCTGGGGACATAGAGTCACAATGTACAACTTTTGTATCTAGCAAGAGAGGAGGTGAAAAAGATTGAATAGTTCTCTAGGGAAGGAGGGTGAAAATCAAGAATCATTAAATTAATGCCACTAATAATTGAAAAAAAAATAAATAGTAAGTGGACCCTTGACATTCTGGAATGAATAAATTATTTAAGAGAAAACGTGTCAAGACTGAATGTCAGGGTTAAAGGCAAAGAGATAATGGGTGTAGTGAGAGGTGGTCTCAGAAGACCACCCTGTCTTTGTCTGCTGTGGTGATCACTCCGGTGTGCGTGTGACACTGGACATCACACACTGATGGCACGTCAAGAGGCAAACACGATTGGTTTCATGCACTGTGGCAACCTTGTTCATTCCTTGCAATATCTTGCCTCCAGATTCCTGAGTACTTTACCATTTTTTTCTGGAAAAAAAAAAAGTGTGGTTTGCTATTTTAATCTGAAGATGCCAAGATTGTCTAAGACTTTGCAGTGTCTCCTTTAAGACTTTCAAAATATTAAGATTCAAAAGTTATGAAAAAGTTTGGCACATTCAAAAGTTTAAGTCTACACATGGAAAAAAAAAGTGGAATTCCGAGGCCTTTCAAATACGCTCTACATGCAGCTGTACACGTTGTGGACTTGTTCTGTGTCACAATATGAAATCCTCAGTTGTCTTCTAAAATAACTCAGAATAAAAACACATTCACAACTTGTAGGCTGGCACAGCATACCTGAGTGAGAATGTTTAACCCCATCTAAAACAGTAACTTAAACCTTTATCAACATCCAAAAGAAAAAAAAAAGTAAGACAAAAATATAAGACTTGTAAGACAGCTATGGGTTGAGATAAGTTTTTCAAGTCCTGGTGTCTCATATTTAATATGTCTTCACCTAAATTAAAAACAACAACAACAACAACAATAACAGTAACGACAAAACTCAAGTTTGTGAAAAAAAAATCAGGGAAAAAACTTAATCTGTCTCACACTGTACGGAACAATTAAGACCATTCTGCTGATGTAATCGTGGGGCCACAGATGCATGCGGGCTCTTTAAGAACTTTTTGTTGAGGGGAGGGAAGTGAAATGTCAGAATATTTTAATTCAGCGAACGGACACTGATCAGTTGGCGCTGACAGCCTCTGGGGCTTCGTTTTCGCTGCTATAGTCTGATTTGGGGTCATCTTCATAGTCCTCGTACATTTCCATGTCATCCTCTCCATTCACCATCTCATTTCCAGCCAGGCTTCCGCCGTCTGTCTTCATGCTGTAAGTGCTCTGGATGACTGGGAGGCTGGGTTCTGGGCTGGCAGAAGTGCTAGAGCAGTCAGATGTCATCTGAGGCGATGGTGTGGTAGTTGCCATAGTAACAGCACCAGGATACACAACACCTGTTCCCGTGGTGATTGGAATCTGAGGCTGTTGCCTGTATAGATTCAAAAAAGAAAATAAAATGGGGGGGGGGATACACCTCTGTCTACATTCTGCACGATAGTGGCGTTCCTCCCCCACACACTCCAAAACAAGGCTCTAGTTGGCATTATAGGCACATGACAAGTTAGGGTAAATGCTCCCTAAGGAGCCCTGCAAATCTGCATGTGAAGACTGAGGGTTAATCAGCATAATGGGACAATTTGTTGGTGCGTTTTGCAACATAAGAGGAGGGTTAACACATCTTAAACTTTGCAGATATGGCAAAGTTTGGATAGTGGTTGGCAGTTGGAACAAATGCTACAGCTAATTTCATTACAAGTGAGATCACTTTTTTCAGATCTCCCGGAACATTAATAAATAGACTGGTCCAGCAGAGAAGCAAATACGGAAGTCAGAACTCCCACCTTCTGCACCCCATAAAGATTCTGGGTCCATACTCCCAGAGGATCAAGAATAGGGAAGCTTCCAGCAGTGGGGGTGGGATATGGCACTCCGGTGGTGGGGATTGTATGGCATTGTATCCCTCTCATCCCACAATCTTGTCGATCGTTATTAAATCACTAATAAATTTTTTTTTAAAAAAATTGACTGGTGGCATGAGACACACTTATAATTATAATAACACTGCTCAGTGGCTTATGTCAATACCTTGATTTGATAACTGCATAAAAAAATAGATCAACTTGAGAAAGGATCTATTATGTCCCAGTGATTAGTGAGTTAGATTTAGCAAAGTTCCTATTTGCTATCCATGCACATGTCTCCTTATTTTTGGTCAATAAATTTGAGACAGAGTTCTGCTTTCTGAGTTATGCAGAAGTCATCTTGGATGTCACTGGTCCTGAGTCCCTGAACTGCTTGGGCCTAGGGGCGGAGCCAGGGCTGGGGGAGTCCTGAGTGAGCAGCCCCTAAGCTCTGTGGCTCAGCAGAATCCTAGATGGATGGCTTCATCTTAGAGTCTAGAAGGTGCCAAGGTCTAGTCACACCGAACCATTCTGTTCTAGTGTTACTCTAGTACAAATAAACTCATCTGACCCTTTATAAAGGCCATCCTCTTCTAGTTCAGGAAGACACAGCTCTCTGTCTCTCAACTGGGCCATTCTATCTGATCACCAATTGAAGGTCTATGAATCTCACCACATGTCTACGAATCTTCACCACATGTTTCTCAGCCTTTGTGGATAACAATTACAATTCAAATTCATTCAAAATTCCATGGTGACTATCCTCTCTGAGGCCCAGTTTTCATACATCTATAGAAGCAGGAAGGCAAGGATGGTTCTACCACTTTGTAACTTTCATGGCTTTGATTCGGTCATCATTTTGGTGTTTCTTCCTGACCTGACATAGAATTGTGGAAGCTTTCTTTTTGTTATTGCTGGGGCTCGGTGCTGGCACTACAAATCCACTGTCCCTGGTGGCCATTTTTCATTTTTATTGGATAGGACAGAGAAATTGAGAGAGGAGGAGAGGTAGAGAGGGAGAAAGAGACACCTTCAGACCTGCTTCACTACTTGTGAAGCATCCCCCCTGCAGGTGGGGAGCTGGGGGCTCAAACTGGGATCCTTGCATGGGTCCTTGCACTTAGTACTATGTGTACGTAACTAGGTACCTATCATTGTTTAACAGCAAAGTTTAACAGTAATGCACTGAGTTTAACAGCAAAGCACTGAGTCTGTGAAGGAGTGGCTGAGTTGTGAATTTTTATTCAACGTCCAGAAGGAAGAAAAAAAATTCTCACAAAGGCCTACAGTCTGGTAGCAGCAGGGCTGATGGAGAGGGCCTTGGCTCACCTATGTCACAGCTGACAGTGCTAGCCTTACAAGTTCTTCCACTCGGTAAGAGAAATGAGAAATGATTAACCCTTAATTCATGAACGAGTAACAAACTTTGATTAATGCAATATTTAAAGTGTTTTCATACAGAATACACCTCAGTCCATTAACACAGCAACCGCATAAGGTGTGATTACCCTAGTTTTCCTAAGAACAAGAATGAGCTTGTGCAATAACTAGCAGACTCAGAATATGAGGTTAGTTCACATGACTTAAATTCTATAATATATTTATGTGTATATATAAATTCACCTCATCCCACAGGATTCCTTGATTTCTATAGAAACTGTTAGCAATCAGTTGAGAGCAAGCACACTTTATTCCTATAATGCTCAGGTTGATTTCTGATTGTCTGAAGGAAGATGATAGAGGAATATAAATGTATGTGTAGAAACAGCTTATCAAATACTGACTTTTCTTTCATAAAATTGTATTTACTAAAAACAGTAAAATTTTTTGCGTCTTAAATTTGTGTCAGTTGGGTTAACTGACAGAATTAGATTTCATGATAACCTTCCCCAAGCAGCAAAAGTCTCATTAATTTCCTTTTTCTTTTCTTCTTCTCCCTTTTTTTTTTGGTTTTACTGAATCTGGATAACATATATATATATATATATATATATATATATATATATATATGTATATATGTATATATATATATTCCTTAACCACATAATAAATATAGAGTAAAAACTTAAAATTTTTCCCTTTTTTAAAAAATTTATTCCCTTTTGTTGCCCTTGTTGTTCTATTGTTGTAGTTATTATTGTTGTTGATGTCATCACTGTTGGATAGAACAGAGAGAAATGGAGAGAGGAGGGGAAGACAGAGAGGGGGAGAGAAAGATGGAGAGGACCTGCAGACCTGCTTCACCGCCTGTGAAGTGACCCTCTTGCAGGTGGGGAGCTAGGGGCTTGAACTGGGATCTTTACGCCGGCCCTTGCACTTCACACCATGTGTGCTTAACCCACTGCGCTACCACCCAACTCCCAGAGTAATAACTTTTACTGCAATATTAATCAATTTTATTGATTTTCTAATTTGGTGAGCTAATCTATAATCTAAACTACATACTATACACAAATGTTACTCTTTCTTTTAGCAAAGGGTGTTTTCATTTCACAATGACTAGTCATTTTTAGCATTTTCAAATCAAAATACCTAGCTATATCGATTTATGAAATAAGTATGAATTGTGTTCCTATTACGTGCTGAGAACTAGCCTTAGATGTTTAATATGATTTTCTTTAATAATCACACACAGCTGAAAGTTTATCCGTTATTTTCCCTCTTTTATTGATGAAGTAACCAATTAAGATTCAAAGAGTTAAAATTGCTTGTCCAAGTTCACGCAAGCACCACAGCTTTAAATCCCTTATTTCTACTAAAAATCAAGACTGGGCCAAGGTGCATGCCCAAGATCCTAAGTTAATGATATAAATATAATTGTGGCCAGCAGAGAGATAGCAGATTATGCTCCTGCACTGGGAGCTTAGCCCAGGTCCTTCCATGTTAATCTGTCAATCGTGTTAATCATTATTAAATCACCAATAAAATTTTTTTAAAGTGATTGTCTTTATAGAAAAGAAAGAGGTCAGAGCCAGGTGGTGGCACATCATGTTGGGCACACAATTACCATGTGCAAGAAAATGTTCAAGTCCCTGAACCCCACCTACGAAGGGAAGATTCAGAAGCTGGTCTGCAAGTGTCTCTCTTTCTCTCCTTCCATATCTCCCCCCTCCTCTTTCAGTTTCTCTTTGTCCTATCAAGTACGAGATCAAAGAAAATGTTAGAACCAATCAACAAAGAAGCAGCATGGCAGACTACAGCTCAGCTAAGATAACACAAGGCAACTCACATCCTTGGAAAGTGAATTGTCTAGCTAGACAGCTCAGAAGAAACTTGAGTGAGAACCCCTACAATGTGTGAAGTATGACTTTTGAAGCCCCTTCTAAGTTACCACTGACTCTGTTAAGGTCAACACATAAAGCATCATACTGATCTTACGATCCTGTTGCCACAGTTATAAATGCTAACTATAGACTGAATGAGTACAGCTGATTATACGTAGAGAAGTCTGGCTCTCAGGTGTTTTCAAAATATTGCCCTAACCTTCCTAACTTTTCTTTACAGGGAAAATCCCTAGCCTACTTTTCTTCTTTAAAACTGAACATTACAACATTAGCACATTTTTATAGACCACATGCAACACTATGCAATATTTCTCTCTCTCCCTCTCTTTTTTTCTCTCTCTCTCTCTGCCAGGTATGTGACTACGTATACCAAAATATCATTTGACCACATATATTCATGTTATGTGTCTAGATTCTTTGTAGCATTCTCCACAAGCTCGCTGTGTACAGAATTAGTGCCCCATGAACTATAGTAATTTAGCTCAGTGATGGGTGCATAGAGGAGTTCAAATAGGCCCTTACCAATTGACTGAGCAATCAATTAACAAAATGGAAAATCCTGCCAGCAGACTCAAGCTAGGTCTATCGGAAATTACTTTCCTAAAAAGCATTTTTCCTTCCTTGACAGATCAATTGCAAAGTCAAAATTCAAACCCTGCAGATTTTACAAACAGGAATAGCTGGCTAGTATTGGACTTCACAAATAATGAATGTGCACATCCAAACAGAAGTTGTAGATGTTTGTAAATGTGTCCAGCGATATCACTGAAATGAGCAGAGAGGACAAAAAAAAAAAAAAAAAACTCCTCCTTACATCTCAGGTGTCTTAAGCTGGTCCTTACAGAGCTGTGTATTACTACATGTTTCTAGAGTGTATTCCAGCTCCTCAAATGGCAAAGGAGTCACATACAAAGGAGCTGCATACCTGTGCTGGCAAAGCCCCCCACTCATTGGGGCGATACAGAATCTATAAACAAGGGGTGACAAAGTCTGTTTCATCAGGAGATAAGCCTACACGTAGTGCCTATCTGTTCTTGACTGCAGGAAGGGCTTGAAAGGATAGTAGTCCCTCTCACAGTATCAGAAGCTCTAATTGGGCATTCTCTACACCAGGAAAATATCAGAGGGGGATGGTTCATTTGTACTAGTCAGTTATATATTTGTAAATATTTCACTGATTTTATTCAACCAAAAGTCAAAACTGCAAATAAACAAATCAACAGTCAAAACTGCTAATAACCAAGTCACAGCGAAAGGCAGTAGAATATAATTCTTTATGGTATTAAACGGAGATCTGATTCATAGCATTATTGTTCTAGAATAACATTTACTCTAATTTGGGATCTACTATGTGCCAGACATTAATTTAAGCACTTTAGCTATATTAAGTTATTCAGTTTTCAGAAGCGACTCGTGCTATAAATCAGTGCCATCCTAAAGTTGACATCTAGAGTTGAAGTTTGCCCAGGGCAAGTTGATTGTTCAGAAGACTAGAGATGGCTAGACTTCGCTTCCTAAAGCCAGGAAGAAGGAGATCTAGTATTGAAGCCAGAACAGTTTGGTTACAGAATTGATATCCTTAACTACTACACTGTACAGTCTCTAAACAATTTGTAGTCTATAACTGAGAGGTATGTATAATGGTGGAAACAACATGTGTTTCACATTCACATAAGCCTGGTTTAAATCTCAGCTTTGCAGTTTACTAGCTGTGTGGTCTTGGACAAATTATTTAACATCTCTGAACACTTGCTTTTCAGCTCTATCCTGACAGTGATGTTGCCTATCTTGTAAACATGTTGTATCTATAATAATGGGTATAATTTACTCAACACAAAACAGTATATGTCAGTATTATTAATACTGATATAGCCCCAAGTCAAATACTTTATAGTATTTGCATAGTTCTCTTTTGGTTCACAGGTAAACTACTAAATAAACTTCAAGTAAATTGAGGTAGATTTATTCCATAGTACTTTGGGAAAAGATAAGACCAGAGCTCTATGTGACACAATGAATATTAACAGTACTTTTATCAGAATTATTATAAATTTTGACATATAACCTATTAGCTGAAGGGGCTTAATCTAAGGAGAGAGCTAACCTTATACTGTTTCATATTTCTTGATAAGTTCATTTCATAATATGTAAGGATAAATATCTGAGTCACTGAAGTAGCTATGCCATAAGTAAAATGTATGACACTGTTGAGGAATATATATAATTTTATTAGCTTGGAAGTTTTGCATGTCTTTTCAAAATCAGCTGTAAAAATTGATCTCATCCCCATTCCCTCAAGAAGTTAATAGCATTCTTTGAATTTCTTATTTGTTTTTCCTCTTGTAATAACCGTATATCTACTGAAGATCAATTCCCAAAGGTGAACCCCCGGGAGTTGATAATCTACCAGCTACAGCTATCTGAATGAGAACACACATCCTTAAGTGGAAATAATACCTGGCTTTCTGTGGTTAAGACCACCACAGAGTGGGCCAAAAAGACATCCTGGCATTGCCTGCACACTGAAACACCCTCACACAGTTTAAAATGGTGCATCCACAGACCCCCATACAAGAGTCCTAGTCTTTAAATTTCAGTCTTTTTTATGCCACCATATGCCACAACCAGTGACCACGTTTTCTTTAGATTATAGTGATTCTTACGTCATTGTGCTTACATTCTTATGTGATTATATGGAAATATAAAGCACATTTTGAGGCAACTTAAGTGACAGCAATTCCTTAGAAATCAGGCAAGAAGGAGAAGAAAGAGACTAGGTCTTGAACCTTTGTTCCTTCTCCCACTTTTGGCAGTGCAAGGACCTTTCAAAGCCTTCATCTGTTCATCTTATTTAGAGGATTATGCGCTTTGTATATTAAAACACCTAGTAGGGCTGGGTGGTGGTACAAGGACCCAGGTTCAAGTCCCTGATCCCCACCTCATGAAGGGGAAGCTTCACACGCAGTTAAGCAGTCCTGAAGGTGTGTCTCTTTCTGCCTCTCTCTGTATCTCCTCCTCCTCTCAATTTCTATCTGTTGAAAGAGAGAGAGAGAGAGAGAGAGAGAGAGAGAGAGAGAACAATAGAAAGAAAACAGGAGGGAAGAAAGAAAGGAAAAAGGGCAAGTAATGGGCACCAGGAGCAGGTGCCAAGCTCTGGTGATAGCACCAGAGGCAATGAAAAATAAGATAAAATAACAAATAAAGAGAAAAAATACCTAGTGTGCAGTGCACACTCGCTATGTGCCACTGCCTATTAAGTCGACTTGGTTCTTATTTTAAATGCATCATTATATGTTGGGGTATTTTGATACAGTTTCTAATTTGTTCTGATGTGGTACCAGAGCCCTGTAATGCATGACGCCGCTACTCAGCAACCATCTCTGGATCAATTTTCTCATTCTTCTGTTGTATAGATAAACTGAGGAGGGAGGGGGGAAGAGAGAGAGAGAGAGAGAGCCAGAAAACGAGATGGAGAGAGAGAGAGAACCGAGACTGCACCATGCTACCATTCGTGGAGCCATCCTGGCACCCTTCAGAGAGGACCTTATTGGTCTCGGGGCTTGAGTCCAGGGCCTTGCACATGCAAAGGAATATTCAGCAGGGTGATCCAGTTCGTGATTTCCACAGCTGGCTAATTTCACAGATCCTGTGGTAAAGGAGACTCAGTGAAATACAACCATTGATCTAGTCTATAATTTGTGACTCGCTTTGCATCACTAGCTACAAAGGGGACACAGCCAGAGAGAAGGGTGATTCGAATCACAAAGGATTTCAAATTCAAACTTCGACTGTTCAAAACAGATCATATTAGTCTCAGAGATATTCCAACAGGATTAAAAGGAAGTATTAATCACACAACCTTAAATTTATATTTTGTTACATCCTAAATTGGTATGTTTCCTAAATCTTTTAATTAGTAAGTGAGGAGTCCAATTACAGTGTATTATACGTTTGGTGTTGAAAGCATTATTACCTTTAAAAAATGTAAACAATTATAATATAAAAGAATTTGATAATCCTATTTTGGCATGTCTTCATCTGTTAATATATTGGGTTCCTCAGATAATGAAATAGTTTAAGGTGCTCATTACCTCGAAAAAGATTCTGCCAAAGCAGTAAAACATTCTTTGATTATCTAATGTTATGTAAAATATAAATAACTGTGGTAGTAAGTCCATATTTAATAGGAATGATAATGATAGGAATTTACCCTTATTGATATTATACTAAGTTCCATAAAAATATTCCTTTTAAAAGCACTGCCTCACTGAATCCTCCCAACAGTTGTAGGAGATAGGTACCATTGCTTTTCTTATTTTATATGTGTGAAAAAATCAAAGCTTAGAGGTGCTAAATAATTTGCCCTGGTGTAAACATCCCAGTCAGTGTCTGAACTTCAATAGTCAAACTCCAAACCCAACCCCTATCCAGAACCCACTAGTGTGTTTGTTGTAAGCCTCATTATCCAGGCTGATGTCCTTGGCCTCCTTTTATTTCAAATTCTCTCTGTGGTTTAAAATACATTCTAGGCTTTTAAACATATGCTTCTGACATTATGATTATTATCTTGTGTTTATTTCATGAGGTGTGTGTGTACCTTTAAAAAGAAGTAGCTCTTTATTTGTGCTTTAAGCTACTTCTTTTCTCCACCTCTGAGTGAGTCTTTCTTGCCCTGCTATAACACAGTTCCTCAATGTTCACATTATTAGCAAAGACATCTTTCTTTTCAGCTTCTCCACCTTTCCCATTGAGGCCTTTCTCAAGGGTCCTGCTAGTGTGTTTCCCGTGGTTTCAGACTGGTGCCTCCAGTGCGGTCCCCTGGTTGGCCACCGCCCTGTGCTTCTAGGTCTGGGTGTGCTGAAATCCACAGGCATCTGCGGCCCACTTATCCTGACTACTGTGGTTACAAGGGGCCTCTTTCGAACGCAGACAGCCAGTCAGCCAAGTCGAAATTTATACCCGAAATCTATTACCTAATTTTTAAACAAAATGACATGAAATCAGACTTGAGGATATCAAAAACATGTCTAGTTTCTGACTTAAGCAAGAAAATCCACATTGTTACTGCTGCCACCACAGAATAATTTACTGCAACAGGAGTTCTGGTTCTTATGCCAAAAATGAGGTTCTCTAACCAATGTCAAGGCCAATTATCTTGTGGTAGATCCCACAACAAAAGCAGGCTATTGTGATTAGAGTCAGAAGCACCACCCAGAGAAGCTTCTGGGGATTTCTGAAGTTCAGTTTTCTCCCCTCCTCCTCTCTTGTGTGTCTGTTTAAATAAACTACCACAAACTGTGTGTGGGCGCTGAACGTCTTAGGTTAGAGACAATGGAAGGAGGGGTCAGTCAGCAGCGATGGCTGCAGGCCTGTTTCGCTTCATACAGGAGCCTACAGTAAGAATGCATGCTTGTGCGGAGTTGGGCGGTGGACCCAACTAAGGATCTGGGTTCGAGCTCCCGGTTCCCCACCTGCAGGGGAGTCCCTTCACAGGTAGTGAAGCAGATCTGCAGGTGTCTGTCTTTCTCTCCCCCTCTCTGTCTTCCCCTCCTCTGTCCATTTCTCTCTGCCTTATCCAGCAAGGACAACAACAACAACAACAACAACAAAACCTGCATGCTTGCAGCGCTGCAGCGATCACGAGTCGAGAGCCTTCGAAAAGGCAAAAGCTCCGAACTTCCAGAGTGTTTCTCTCTGCACGCCCACAGCGGCTGCCCTGCAGTTTCTTACTGAGGGAGCCGGGCAGCTAATGGCCAGACCACTTACCCCACGGTGAAGAACTGCCTCATCTCCTGTCTCCGCGACCTCATCAGTTGCTTATACTCTCCGATTCGGAGCTTTTTGCCATCAACGATGCAGGTGCGTTTCGGCCGAGGTTTGTATTTATAGTTCGGGTACTTCTCTAAGTGGATCTTGCTTAGCCGGGCCTGTTCTTCATAGTACGGCTGCTTCTCTTGATTGGACATGGATTTCCAGCGAGACCCTAGACGTTCAAACAGCCTTAGACACACATACAAGTCCAGATAACATCTTCCTGGCAAATACGATTAGATATAGGTTGTTCCCACTGCCTCACACGCCCGTGGTGTGAGTAGCCAGCCCCTGTATCCACAATCTATTGAGTCTCATAACTACATTTGGCCCATAGAGCATACAACAATTTCACAGGTGACATTTTTTATTATTTCTCCTAGAAATTTAGTTGATACTACTGTGAATATTATATATATATACATATATACACGCATATATACATATATATATTTAAATCAGAGCACTGCCCAGTTCTGGTTTATGGTGGTGTGGGGCATTGAACCAGGGACTTTCAAGCTTCAGGCATGAAAGACTATTTGCATAATAACCATTATGCTATCTTCGCCCTATTGTGAGTCTCTTGTTTCAAAACCAACCTTTAGTGTTTAGAAACTTATCTTTGATTTCTTACACCAGAGTCTTCACTCCTCCCAGCTGCCTTTCCTCTCAAGAGGGGAAAAAAAAAGAAAAAAAAAAAACCAAACCTTAAACATCTTAAGCAGCCTTCAGAGTATGACAGTATTCAAACACCTCCCCTACGCCAAAGCTTCTTTGATAAGATCTTAAGGGAGGCTACTATCTTCCATATATAACAACCTACTGTCTCCCTTGACCTAGGGTAATTAAAAACAACCTAAACTCGACTCAAGTTACAGCTCTAGCGCCGGAAAGTAGAGTCAGAGTATATATACCGTTTTCAAGTACTATAAACGTCCATTCAAAGCTGTACCAATGAAAGTACAAAATTTTTTTAATATGGTTTATACAGGAAGAAGGAAAAGTATTCACGTCTCTAATATTGTTTATAAAGAATTATCTAAACACTTGATGAAGGAGGGATTTTTTTTTCTTTTACGTGTATCAAATTGCATTTTTGTGTCTTGCTGGTGAATAAAGCGGTAACAGCTGTGCTGACTGGATGCTAGCTATTCTTCAGTGGAGATTTTTCATACATAAACAAATGGAGAAGTTGTACAAATATTCTCTGTAGCCAGCAATCTCCTGGGATGCTTTTGTAGCACATCCACCCCCGTGTTTTCCTGACAGTTGTACACAAGTCCTGTAGGTTATGCAGATAAGCCACTCTTCCTTCTGCTAGCTCCCAGCAGCTCAAGGCCTCAGTTAACAGAAAACTCCTGGTCCTCTCAAATCTTGTGCTGTAAAGGTTTACATCTTAATGAATACGCTTACTGTACTCATAATAAGTTATTTTACAGAATGAACACAAATAATACATATTCCCTACAGCTGCCAAAATAGAAACAGAGAAGTTCTGTACCCCATTTTGGAGCTTACTCAAACAGCCATTAAAGTGGAAAAAAAAGGAAAAAAAAGTGTGTGTGTGTGTGTGTGTGTGTGTGTGTGTGTGTGTGTGTGTGTGTGTGAAAGAAATTTTCTAAGTTATAACCCAAACTTTAAGGAGAGAGGAACTTGACTTTCTTTTTACTATCTATTAATTACAGAAATAATATACCCATCACCAACATTTTTGCTTAAAAGCTGTTTCAATCCAGAAGAAGAAAACTCCCAAAATAAAACCCCATGTAGTTTGAGCGACACCTAGTATTTATCTTGAAATTCAAAAAAATCAAACGGAAAAAATTTGTATTTTAACATTTCACCACTACTTGGTCTTGAGGGTGTTCTAAATTTTCTTCAAGGTCACTGCCTCAAAATGTCTCAGCATCAAGTTGAATTATTTACACAGTGACAAAACATGTGTATTGGTGTATGTCCAGATCACTGATACTTATTCAGATTAAATATTTATTGCTTTTGAACAAAACATTTAAAAAATGAAAACCACAGTTTAAGTCTCTAATGTTTTTCAGCTTCTCTAAGGACTCCCTTTGAGACTGTCACATCATGACAGCTGAGATGGAACAGTGCCTTCTGCATTTTCTTTTTCTTTTTAAAGAATATGTTGACTGTAATGCTGTATATTAAATAAAATATGTTCAATATGTTGAGGAGAATAATTCCAAACTGCATTGTCCGCACTAGGCACTCTACACTAACAGGACAAGGCTTGAGTTGAATCCTGAGAAATGGGAGTGTCACCCTGGCAACTGACCACAAAATGGGTCTCGGTATGTCCAACTCATTGCAGTGATGTTTGAACTAGTCATCTTATTAGAGTCAATGCAGTTTTACTTTTACAAGTTGAAAGTTATCATTGGAGGCACTGTTCTCCACTCCATGAATTTCACACTAGTTTTGACTACCCTCAGTCCTTGAAAACTTCTTTCAGAGGGACCGTGGGATCTCAAGAAAAAGCCACAGAAGACGACTGGAGGGTCTGTAAGTGTTTTCAAGGTTTCAAAGCAACATGAGTGTTTAAGAAGTGTTAATATTGATGAAACATGTCTCCGTGACTCCTGGTTAGCTGTTACCTCTGAAGAGTTGTCAAATTCAAAGTGTTAACCTATACTATAATTAGTTCTGACTCCAAAATAAGGTTTTTGGTCAATTTGCCCCTGGCACCTTGTGAATGTAGCAGTCTCAAGTGGAATGCTACACTGTGGGGCAGTGACAGCACAGATGGTGACGGAGGCTCCCATGGCAGCCTGCTGACCTGTCTCTGCAAACCTCTGGCTTCTGGAGATTTCCAGTGATGTCTCTCTGCCTTTCACCCGGGGCATGCAAGGGGTGGAAGGCCAGCATTGAGCTGCACTCACCTAAGATTTTGCTAATGTTGGAGTTATGCATGTCAGGGAAGGCTTGAAGGATTTTTCTCCTCTCATCCTTCGCCCAGACCATGAATGCATTCATTGGTCGCTTGATGTGTGGCTCACTGCTGGCCCGGCCTCGGGCATCCCTGTAGACTCTTGCTTCAGCCACAGTGGCACCTCCTGCAGGCCAACAGTAATACTGCTGTAGTTTAGCTGCGGAGCCATTCATTCCTTTACTTCCTGTAATGTCAGGGCAGGGAGAACAAGATAGGTGCAGAGCATTATTATCTGAGCGACGTGCAGCTGCTGCCTGGTTCAGCTGTTCTCCCTAGGACCATTTCTTCTACTTCTAGCATTTTCCTGGAAACCGAGGACAGTTTCAAATGGGAATTCTACAGGTGCCTTCTGTTGCAAGGTCCATTTTGTGTGGAGTTATACCTCTAGCACATTTCACTACAGTCACTTTCAGGTGACTAGTAAAGCAGTGAGTGGCATGACTAGGTAGCAAACTTTCCTGCCATTCAAAAGCAGAATTTATATAGCTTTAAAAAAAAAAAAAAAACTCCATCTGTCAAAAACTGAAACCACTTCAAACTAACTCTTTCTCTGAAATGGAATTTTCTTTCCAAATACAGGGGCTTGGCCTGTATTCTTCTCACTGCCTGGAGTCCCTTCTGATTTTTCACACGATATCCCTCCTGTCCTTCCAGCCTAACCGAACACAATTGTTTCACATATGAATGAATTAATTCAACAGAAAATACTGAGTGTAGGGACACAGATTTATTTGTCTACCATTTTATGCGTATTTGTCATTCTCTATTCTGAATTGCTTACAGTTCAGTGGGAAGATGCATCTTAAACAGGCAGTTATAACAGAGTATGTGATAACTATAATACTGAACTACAACAGGGTGCCAAGAGGACATCAAATAGCATGGTCAGTGAATGTCTCCTAGGCGAAGGCATCTGCGCAGAATTCTGAAGACTAAGCAGAAGTTAGCACATGTGGAAAGGGGTCAAGACTGAGAAGGAGCATGTGGTATCTGTCCTCCTGCTGACTTAGCTCACTTAACATGATGACTTCAAGGTTCATCCAACATGTGCCAAAGAAGATTTCATCATTTATTAAAGGTAAGCAGTGTTCCATTGTGTGTGTGTGTGTGTGTGTATTATCACAACTTTTTTTTTAAAAAAATCATTAATGATTTAATATTGATTTACAAAGTTATAAGGTAACAGGGGCACAATCTCACACCTTTCCCACCACCAGAGCGCTGTGTCCCCATTCCCTCCATTAGTAACTGCAGTGGTTCTCTTAGGGTCACAGATATAGGCTATTATTTCTACATCAATCCATCTATGTATCTATGTGTCCATCCATTTTTTTTTTCCCTATGGTCCTTTTCTCTTCCTTTCTAAGTCTCACCTACTACTGCTGAGTGTCCTTCCTCCTCCCCACCCCTTCTCTATCTGGGTCCTGATGGAAGTGGAGTTCAGAGTCCTTGGTCATTTTCCCTTAACATTTACATCTCTGGGAGTATGGGCCAAAAATTTTTAAAAGGTGCAGAAGGTCTGGCTTCTGTAATTGCTTCTCTGATGGACATGGGCGTTGTCAGGTCGGTCCATAGACCCAGCCTGTTTCTGCCTTTCCCTAGATACCACAACTTTATAACCAGTCATCTTTGGACCAAAGGTACTACACTGAAATAATTCTGTATTCATTCCTCTTCATTCTACATGCTCTAAAGTAATATTTGTTTGTTTTTACTTCTTGAGATAGAAAAGTCAGATGGGGGGGAGGGAGAGAGAGAGACAATATCTAAGCTTCCTTGAATGAGGAGGGGACTGTTAGGCTTTAAGGCCGAGAGAAAGACAATATCTAAGCTTCCTTGAATGAGGAGGGGACTGTTAGGCTTTAAGGCCGAGAGAAAGACAATATCTAAGCTTCCTTGAATGAGGAGGGGACTGTTAGGCTTTAAGGCCGAGAGAAAGACAATATCTAAGCTTCCTTGAATGAGGAGGGGGACAGTTAGGCTTTAAGGCGGAGAGAAAGACAATATCTAAGCTTCCTTGAATGAGGAGGGGGACAGTTAGGCTTTAAGGCAGAGAGAAAGACAATATCTAAGCTTCCTTGAATGAGGAGGGGACAGTTAGGCTTTAAGGCAGAGAGAAAGACAATATCTAAGCTTCCTTGAATGAGGAGGGGGACAGTTAGGCTTTAAGGCAGAGAGAAAGACAATATCTAAGCTTCCTTGAATGAGGAGGGGGACAGTTAGGCTTTAAGGTGGACTGCACACAGAGCAAAGCAGCACACTGTTCAAGTAAGCTGTCTGCTGCCTACTTGTTTATGTGGATCCCTCATTTTTCGGCTTCATCCTTGAGAATGAGGCCCCTGAAGTTACTGCTTATAATGTACTCATCCTTGTTTCCAAACAAAGGTGTCCCACCACAATAGGTACTTAATAAAAATGCATTAAGTGAAATAATTCTTGTTTGGCTTGGTTTTCGATTTATATGTAAAGGGAGTAGACTAAGTGTTGGCCAGACAGATAATTCAGCAGTAGGACATAACCCTGGAATGCATGAGGCTCGCCATTCGATTCCTGGCACCACATAAAGACCAAGAGGAAAGTACCCATAGCAGCTTGGTGCTCTGGCCTCTTTCTCCCTCTTTTCCGTCTCTCCTAAGAAAAAGCAATAAAAGAAGAGGCATTCATTTCAAAGTCTATTGCTTAAGAGTAGTTATTTAATGTCTTCCTACAAAACTGTGTCTAAAACCCAGATGTTTTACAGCTTCCAAATATATGGATCGAAAGCTCCTTGAAGATTTTGGCAGGAATTAGCTTTCGTTCACTGCTGTTTCTCTAGGTTCAAGGAAAGCAGAGGGTGTTAGGGAGTTTCAATCAGTGATATATGTTGCCATAGTGAGTTGCTGAATAAATGGATGAACGAAGAAGTATCTCTCTCTTCATTCATCTTATCAAAATGGCAGAATGATGCATGTTTTGCCATGTGACAACTCTAGAATCTCTCTCTAAAGACCAAGAGTTCGTTCTGTAGTTAAAGATGAGGAGGAGGTTGGATTGATGGTCTCAGTTAGAACCTCTACTGCATAAACAGGAAAGCCTACTCCCAAAAGTTTTGAAGTAAAATATACATTGAAACCAATGTTTCTATTTGGGGGGGGGGGTAAATCCTTTTTAGCTCAGTGGAGTGATTATATATGGAATAATATGACCAAATCAATCTCTAACCCTTCTCGTCTAACCATAGGTGCTGATTAAATGGACATTTGTTAGTGTCAGAGCTCATAGTAAGTTAGAGCATTAAAGTGCGCTATTATTTAGCAAATACGGCTATAATTTATTGCAAACAAAAGGCAGTGTAAAAGGGGCACTTTGGCTAAGATTGCTAATTCTTTTCTAAACATGAAGTAGGGCAAGTGGGTCACTTTCTGAAGATCATGCATAAAAAACACCCACTGTATAAACAGCTCTTCTTTTCGGCCTACTAGACAGAATGGTCTGTACATGAGCAGTCTCAGCTCTCCAGATGCATAGCTAATATGCTACCTTTTTGCCACCGTACCCACAGTACATTAATTTCATTTAAAATGCACTGACCATACAGGATAAATTGATTTCACTTTATATGGGTTTGACAGCCATGTTTATTGTGCAGTGAAATGTAGTGTAGCTTCCAGCTGACAGTATCCATCAACACGGGGCAATATGCTGACTGCTGGGCCAGATGAAGGCACACATTACTCTGGAAGTGAAACACTCATTCAGATACGACAGTGTCTTCTCCTGAGGATGCCAGGGTGATTTATGATGCCCTCAGTGCCATTACTTTACAACTGACATGGATCCAGCAGCTTATATACTTGCATGCTGCACATAAAAGGAGACAGACTCGTGGAGAATGCAGATGCAAGACAAAAAAAAAAAATTCAGTATTATCCCAAGTTAACTACTATGCCACAGGTGGGCAATTAACACAGGAGCTTTGTTTTCATTGTTGTAGCTTCCTTGCCATCTCTCAGAAAAACAAAACGAAACAAAACAACAAAAAAAGAATCATCTTCCACTAGTTTATTCATTTCAAAGATATCGATTTCATGGTTCCTGGGAAGTGTTTTATCTCGTGTTAGCTGACAGAGATCATGGTGGGTCTTCAGACTGGGCCGGGGAGGCTACTGCACAGTCTCTGCCTCCTGTGGTCATTTCTTACACACGCTCAGCCTCTTGCCCTCCTGCCCTGTACTGCAGTATTAGCACATCTCTTCTGTCTTTCCTGTTTCTTCTTTTTCCCCCTCCAGAAACAAATCCCAGGACCCACTTCTCCAACTGCCTTACACAGGCCTTGCCCTCCTGCAGCATATATTATCTACATGATACTGACTGGCACTAAACTCACTGCACAGAAGAACTCTAGGATTCACAAGATACATATGGAGAGAGAGAGAGAGACAGAGACAGAGAAAGAGAGAGAGAGAGGGAGAGAGAGAAAGAATTAAAGCACAGTGTATAATAAATGTTAATTAAAAAGGGAAACTAGGGTTGGGCAGGTGGCACAGCTGTGTAGTATGTGCTTTCCATGTTTGAGGCCCTGGGTTAGATCCCCAGCACCACATATGTGAGAAACAAAGACTAGACAGCTGGGATCTCTGAACAGTGAAACTGGAAGATGGCAGAGCTGGAGTTTGAACCTGGAGACACTTGAGATGCAGGCGTGTAGTTGTGCAAGCCTTATATTCTAGTACTGAGCTATGTTCAGTTTCAGAATCAGAATTTTAAGGTAGTATTCAGGGGCCACAAGTAAAAATAATATTTAGAAAGTATTCACTAATACTCTCTAAACCTGGTTTCATGAGACAAAAGGATTAGAGAATTATTTACATAGTGAATTGATAATAAAAAATAAGATAAATAAATACTTCCTCTAGGCCCATTAAAACATGCTTTATCAGACAGGATACATGTGAGCTGTGAAAAATTCTGGCACAATCGGTTGCTTCTGGGATCTGGTAATGGCAGACTAATATATCAAACCAAACAGATATTAATTATTAAGCAGATATTAATCCTAAACTGGGATGCATTGGATCGACCTTCTCGTGGTGCATCCCGTGAGTACCCATTTATTGGGGAAACTGATGATCCTTCCTAGCCAACTGAATCCACATGGATCCCAGTCACTTTCAAAGCCAGCAACAAGCAGCTCCTGACAGCTTTCAACCTGACCTGTTGACTGGCTACGGAAGAAGGGCAAATGCTAGAAGAAGAAGAATCCTAAACTATATATATTTAAAAAGCAACCATGTGAAGGTGCTTGAGATCTACACAAGGTAAAAAAACAAAAACAAACAAACAAAAAAACCTGGAGAACTTATATTCCTAGAAAGAAAGGAACTTCACTTTTCCAAGAAGACAGCAGCCAGTCTTCATGGCATGACAATAGTTACCACCCAAATAGAATTCTACCTGATGACCACTGCAGGGGGGGGGGAAGGCAGAAATCTAGAGTTTAATCTCTTCAAGTTAAGCAAAATTCATAAACAATATTATCTATGCACAGAAATCCCAGAGCCTTTTTTTTTTTTTTTTGCCTCCAGGGTTACTGCTAGGGCTTGGTGCCTGCATTACAAATCCACTGCTCCTGGAGGCTTTTTACCCCTTCTGTTGCTCTTCATGTTTATCATTGTTGTTGTTATTGCTGTCATTGTTGTTGGATAGGACAGAGAGAAATTGAGAGAGGAGGGGAAGACAGAGAGGGGAGAGAAAGATAGACACCTGGATACCTGCTTCGTCACTTGTGAAGGGACCCCCACCCCAGCAGGTGAGGAGCCGGGCAGGGTCTTGAACCAGGATCCTTATGCTGGTCCTTGTGCTTCACGCCATGTACGCTTAACCCACTGAGCTACCGCAGACCCCCAGAGAAGCCATTTTTGGAAATAAACATTATATACTAGGACCAAGGAGTCACTTAGGACTAAAGATAAAAGTGAAACAGACTCTTCCTAATAGTGCAAAACAAGACATACAAAAGTTTGATATGAACAGCAAATAATTCAGTTGTACATGTCACAGTTTTAGTAGAGAAATAGTATTTTTATAATTTATGACCCAAAATGTAAAATATATAATACAAATTATTACGCAAACAACTAGGAAAAGTGATCCAGGGACAATGACAGCAACAACAAAATGTCCACAAAAAGGGGCTGAGATGACTCAGTAGAATTCAAAGAGAAGGACTTTAACCACTACACTTATGTTCAACATCTTAAGGAAAAAAGATGATCATAATGGATGTACTGATAGCCCAAAGTTCAGAGAAACGAAAGTATAAAAAGAAAGAAATGTAAATTGTAGAATTCAGTACATTTAAGATAAAAATCCATGCTTATGAGCAGACCTTTGGGTAGTCTGGAATGCAGACTCAAGTATCTGAAAACACTGGACACCTGGATTAAGAAGTATGGGGTACATTCAATGGAACACTGCTGTGCAGTGGAAAAGATGATGGTGTGTCCTGGACACAGTGATCGATATTGCAGGTGCTGATGCTTAGTGAATCTAGAAACAGCTAAAACAGGATGGTCTTGTTCATTTGTGGGATGCAGCTCACTGAAACACATGAAATTGCAAATAATAAAAATGCAGTAGCCAAACTGTCTCTAAGACTTTTGAGAACTGTGATGGTTATTTGGGGCAGGGCATAGAAATCTGGTGGATGGTGCAATATGGAACTACATACCTGTGATCTCATAATCATAAACCACTAATCAAATGACTAAATTAAAGAAAGTTAAAGGACACATATGGAAACAATTACACACTGACTTGTTATTCACTACAAGTAACGAAGACTAGAAAATTAGAAAACACCTTTAGAATGCTGAAATCAAATAAATTCTAGTTCTATCCATAGGCTTATGCTTCAAAAATGAATGTGACATATCTTCTGAGACATAAAACTCAAGAGACTGCATTACCAGTAGATCCAAGCCAAAAGAGATACTCAAAGAAATTATTCAAGATGAGAAAAGAACTATGATGAAAACTTGGACAAACAAAAAGAGCATTAAGAAAAATAAATGTGAAACTAAATATAAAAGCTATTTTTTCTTTCCTGAATTTCATTAACAACTGATTGTCCAATCTTTTTAAAAGACAAGGAGTTCAGGGCTAAGGAAATAGTGGCATAAGACTTTCATGATTAAGGGCCTAAGTGTTATCCCAGACAACTCTAGATATCAGAACTATGCAGTACATTTCTCTAATCTCTCTCTCTGCCTATCTGTCTGTCTGTCTCTCTCATAAAATAAACATATATTTTAAAATGCAACAAATAAAGGACTATTCAGTACAAACCATAACCTTATATACGTGATTTAGACTACACAAAGAGGTATAATGTGTGGGCAGTAACACAAAGCATGACGGTAGTCTATATACTTAAACTGCTAAAAGTGTGTGTGTGTTTATTTTTTAAGAAAGTAGTATAATTTTAACTGTAAAATGCACAGTGAAGGGCTGAGTATTGGCACACTTGGTTGAGCACACATGGTGCAATGTGCGAGGTACCTAGTTTAAGCCCGCAGTCCCCAATGGCAGGGGTAGGGAGGGAAGCTTCACTAGCAATTAAGTGCTGCCGGTGTTTCTCTCTCCCTGTCTCTATCTCCCCTTCCTCTCTCAACTTCTCTCTGCCCTGTCAAATACATAAATATTAAAAAAATTAAAATATACACAGAAAATTCCTTGAAAAACAATAAAAAACACATAGAGATATAGCTAGAATCACAATAGGCACAAAGCACAAGGACCGGAAGAAGGATCCCGGTTCGAGCCCCTGCCTCCTCCCCACCTGCAGGGGAGTCATTTCACAGGCGGTGCAACAGGTCTGCAGGTGTCTGTCTTTCTCTACCCCTCTCTTTCTTCCCCTACTCTTTCCATTTCTCTCTGTCCTATTCAACAACGATGACAATAATAACCACAACGATGATAAAACAGCAAGGGCAACAAAAGAGAATAAATAAATAAATATTTTTTAAAAAAGATGACTCAAAAAGAATCAGTAAAAGCAGGGGCTGGCATGAGTGGGAGAAAGAAGGAATTATTAAAATATCTGATACCTTCTTTCCCATTCCTGTAACTCCCTAGAGCTCATCATCCCACTAGACAAGGAGTGCACTTCTTGTAGCTGATGAACCTACCACTTTGTAATCACCCCAAGTCCATAGTTTACACTGGAGTTCACACTTAGAGTTTTGTATTCTGTGCATCTGGACAAATGTGTAGTGGCATATGTCCATCTGCATGACATTCTATGGAGTATATTCCTTGCTCTAAGTTACTACATATCTAGCCTTACTTCTTCCACTCAGGCCAGTCACTGATCTTCTTATTGGTTCTTGTTGAATTCTCTTTTGTTTTCCATTTCTATGGGAGATTTTCATATATTTTTATGGGAGTAGAAATCACAAAAATAGAAAAGACCACAAGAAATACATAGAGCCAAAGATTAATAATTTGAAAAGATCAACCAAGTTGGTAAACCACTAGTAAGACTGAAAAGGGAAGAGAGGGATTACCAGTATTTGGACTGACAGATTCACTATAGATAACACTTACACTAAGATACTGTGTGATAATGAAGGACTAGGACTAAGAGTCTTCAGGCCAACGAGGTCATAAAATTTTTCAAATACAAGAAACAAACAAACAAAAACTCTGAAATTTAGAGAATATTTAGGAAAGATTGATGAAGATCTAATTCCAGTAACTTTAACTTGGATGATAGAAACAAACTCCTTCCTATAAGACACAAACTACTGTGATCCTATAAGGAGAAACAGAAAATTTACTTACTGGAAACTTTCTTAGCAAATACAATTGTAATGAAAAATATTCCTATAAAGATAACTCCAATTCTAACTGGCTTTAGTGTATTCACTATACTATTCAAATACTTTATGCAAAACTAATAATAATTAACTGTACAAATTAAGAAATGCAAAAATTCTTCCTAAAATGCTAGCAATTTAAGTCTAATAATATGCAAGGTAAAATGGACAAAAAAAGTCATGATGACATAGAAATTAACTAGGAACATAAGAGAAAATTAAACATTTTAAATTACTCATTGCAAATTAATGCTAACAAAACAAAGAGAGAAAACGTGATTATCATAGTAGATTCAGAAAACAATTTTGACAAAATTCAGTATCCATTCATGATTTAAAACGTCAGGAAACTAGTAACAGAACAGCCCCGTTCAGTTTCCTAAAGGCTTTAAAATGCCTCTGAAGCAATATACTCAAAGCAAATTACTCAATGTTTCTGATCAAGATGAACAAGACAAAAGATATACACTCTCTGTTACAAAATTTCTTCTGCAGGTAAAGAAGTAAAAAGCATAGGAAATGGAAAAAACCAAGTAATAGTATTTGTATGTATAGATACTGTGACTCATTTATACAGAATGCCCTAAGGAACATACAAAATAATTACTAGAATTAATAAGCAAATTTAACAGTGTTGTAGCATGTGGTATACTGAAACAAACTCAAGTTCTAGACAGAGCAGCAAATAATTAGAAAATAAAATGTTAAAGTTTACACTATATATATATATATATATAAAGAATTCTTATTAAAATACATAAAGAACTTCTACAAAATTTACACACACACACACACACACACACACACACACACAAAGAAGTAGACAATCTAATCTAAAAATAGTGCAAAAACTAAAACAATCACTTTACAAAAGAAGGTATAGTCAGTCCAAGAAGAACGTAGAAAACTACTCCATACATTAGTCACCAGGAAGTGTGAATTAGAACCATAGTGAGATAGTATTTCACAATCATTAAAAGATTTATTATGCTGAATATTCACAAGCTTAGTAGAGCAACTGGAACTCTAGCATACTGGTGGTATGTTAAATGTATAGAATATACATTAACCTAGCACCCAGAAGTTCAATTTCAAAGAGTGTAACCAAAATAAATGAACATTTTTTTTGTCCAGAAACACGACAAATTTACATAAGTATATTGTAAGTTTTCTTCATAGTTACTAAATGTGTATTTTCACAAAGAGGCTCTACTCAGAATAAAACTGTCTTAACTCTTAGTTTTAAAAAAGAACCTAACTAAAAGAAAACCAACCAAACAAATGGACAAGAAAGTGGTCTCTTTTTGAGTGGTTCTTTCTCTTGTGGCTTGAGTAGGCGACATGTTTGAGTCATGTTGAATTCAAAAGCCTCATTTACCAAAAAAGAATTCACAAAGACCCCAGAAAAGCTCAACATAGCTGCTACGAAGACACAGAGATGTAAGTAAATGCCACCGGGATACTAGTTCATGACATTATTTTGTTACTTCACTCTATCAAGACAAGAGCTGATTTTCCCCTGCAGAATTTTGCAGCGTTGCATGTTATATTTGTCAATCCCTTATTTGGACTCACTGGAGAAAAATGATAATCCGTTCATGAAGAATATGGAAGAATTTAGAAGAGGACATGGAAAATTAGAGGGGAAAAAAGAAGGGTGTTTATCAAGTAATTAAATGATTAAATCACAAGTAAGATTTTTTTTTTCTGCCACTTTGCATCCCACTAAGCCTGTGTTATAGGAATGACTGACAGGTTGATATTGATAGTTCATTACTGTAGAAATTCTGCTAACTCTGCTCCCACTTTCTGGCAGAATGTGAATTTACTTTCATTAGTATAAGGCTGCTTAGAATTTAAATTTGATTTCTTCTTCTTATGATTATTGGAAGGGAGGAAGGAAGGAAAGAAAGAAGGAAGGAGAATGAATAAAGAAATTAAAAGAATTTTGCTATCCTAGTGTTTTACTTGACAGGAAAATTAATTCTGTCACTAAGCAAAAGTCTTAATTATTATGGAAGGTGATGTATTCCTTTTCTAAAATGAGATGCTGGAAAAAAGTTGATAGTTGTGCTCTCTCTTCTCGCTCTTCTTTTTTCTCCTCCTTCTCTTTCTCCTTTTTCTCCTCTCTCTCTCTCTCTCTCTCTCTCTCTTTCTCTCTGGCTGGAGTGTTGACATATATATATACATAGATAGTTATAGAATCAGCCCATATCAGTGACATTGGGAAAACTACTTCAGTTTCTAGTGAAGTGAGTGGAACACAGAATTCTGGTGGTGGGAACTGTATGGAACTATATCCCTATTATCTTATACTTTTGTAAATCAATATTAAATCGCTAATAAAAAAATAATTGCCAAATGTAAAAATTTAAAAAAAAAAGATGCCAAAAGACTCATTCCTGAGTCAAAGGTCCCAGGTTGAATTCCTAGCGTCATCGTAAGCCAGAGCTAAGCAGTGCTTAGCTAAAACAAAACAAAACAAAACAGCTGTACCAGTTAGCAGGGAGTGACCTGCTGATGAATGCAATGATTTGAGGATCATAAATCTGAAATCTGGATTCTCATTTCTTCTGAGTTTGGTGGAAAAACAGGCACCAGTATGCAGACCAAAAGATGAACTGACGGTGATGCTTTGATTAAGATGTTAATTCATTTGTCCAAAAGATAGATTACAGATAAGTTTTCTTTTCCCTCTTAATATCTTAATATTCTCTAGTCTCACTTGAAACAAATCTTATTCACCTCAACTATTATCTTACCTATATCAAGAAATTTGTTGAATGAACTACATTGGTAGACAAATATAAACGTATGAATATAGACATACGGTATACAAATTGAGGAGGGGAAGTTTGATTGGTTACTTTGGAAACAGACGTTCCACTATTTAGATTAGTCCTTTAAGGAGCAATAGACTGTTTTAACTTGACTAGACAAGATGAGAACAGAGATGAGTTTTGAAGACACGTGGTATGTTTGATATTTATAAAGCGCTCAGTAAGTTACATTAGCTTCATCTTTGCAAACACTTGAAATGTGTGAGAGGGTGTATTTGCTCTACTTTATACATGAAGGAAACAAGACCTAGAAAGGTCTTGCTGCTGTTCCCTGAAACAACCAGCTGCGAGAACACAGCTGAGCAAAGCCTGGCCTAGAACCTAGGACTTGAGCCTTCCAGCCGGGTGCATTTTTTTCAACACAAACGCCACTACTCAGTGATCTTAAATAATTCTAACTCTTTAAGCCCAAATTCTGTGTCTGGAACAGCACTTTCTATAAGGATGTCATTTATTTCCGCTGTCCAGTTATGAATGAAGTTCTAAGTTGAATTCTGTAATATCACCCTGTGAACGTGCAAGAGGTTCTAAAGAGAAGACGAAGGACTGAAATTAGAGCCGGGATTAAACCAGTTCTAAGTGAATGCACTTCTTGGCTGGATGATGAGGAACAAGTGTGACTGTGGACAGGGCTTCTATTTTCCTCGTGGAACCACCATTCTCTGTAAAAGATCAACAAGAAAAACCAAAAGGGAATTCCCTAAGGTCAGCTCTGAGGAAACATAAACCTCTAATTCAATAACTCTGCTACTGCTCTGAAAAAAAGGCTTTATTATTGCAACATCCATATGGAGCCAATTGGACACTAATGACTAATCAATCCCTCCCCTTTCTATTCTACTTAAAGTGTCACAAACCATGTTTAGATTAGCCCATTTCCTGCTTGGGATTGCTCAAGATGTCTTTTGTTCTTTCAGGACCAGCCTGATGGAGGAGGCTTAAACAAACACACAACCAGAGTGGAGCAGGAGTTATAAAGTGCCATATGTGAATGAACAAAGGGGCTATACTAAAGCCTTTTGTGGTATTTGTTAATGTTTTTCATCTGAGCTTAAAAAGGTTTAATGACTTTGTGGTGAGCTGATGCATGTGGCTCGTGGCTTTGCAAAATGAAGGAAATTCTAACCAGTGATAGACCAGTCTATATTTTCAAGAGTCTTTTGCTTTCAGGTTCAGTGTCCATGTTTACAGTCTTTATGTTCAAGTTACATTTGTTTTACACAGATAGCTAAACCAAGTGGTTTTATTTCAACTACAGGATATAAGAGCACTGGAGGTAACTTATATGACTATTTTAATGACCTAAAAATAGTCGAGAAAGTCAAACATCTACTTACTACCTATTTGCTACTTGAATGTCCAGGAGGAAGGCTTATCTGCTGTTAAGATGAGGCAAAAGGGTACCACTTAAGTTTGACCAGAGACCACGGTGAATGAAATAAGACAGTAATTGGTTTTGGCTTCCTAAGTTTTCAGAACCTGGCATAGAGTCAAGTATATTCCCTTCGAGAATACAAAGATGGTGAAAAGCTGGTGGACTAAATAGTTCACGTTGCTCAGCAGTGGCTAGCTTCTTGCAACTCCATATACCACAGACTCTGCATGAAATGAAGAAGCACAAGCAAGATGACACAAGTCTCAGAGTTAATCAGCAAAAATAATACCTTTCTATCTTCTTTCTTGCTTCAGTCCACATCACACCTTGGCCTCACTATCGCAGTGGGACTGTATAATCTCTATCCTAACAGCTGATAGTCTTACTTTTAGTTTTGAGCGCTCAGTTCCCACTTACACACCTCTTCCAAATTTTTTATTATTTTTTTAAAATATTTATTTTATTTATTTATTCCCTTTTGTTGGCTTGTTGTTTTATTGTTGTAGTTATTATTGTTGTTGTCGTTGTTGGATAGGACAGAGAGAAATGGAGAGAGGAGGGGAAGACAGAGAGGAGGAGAGAAAGATAGACACCTGCAGACCTGCTTCACCACCTGTGAAGCGACTCCCCTGCAGGTGGGGAGCCGGGGTTCGAACCGGGATCCTTATGCCGGTCCTTGTGCTTTACGCCACCTGCGCTTAGCCCACTGCACTACAGCCCGACTCCCCCTCTTCCAAATTTTAAGAAGATGATGATCCGAATAAGCGCAATGTGGTCCACACAAAGTCCACAGTGATCTATCAGAAACGTACATCTGAATGGGGTATTTCTACATTGAAGTCTTCAATGGCTGCTTCCTTAATGCCCCAAGAATTCTGTCCAAACCCTTTAAAATGGTAACCAGACTCTTCACATATTTCTCCACTTCCATCTGACTACTTGTAAACCTTTTGCTTTATAATTCTGAGCTACTTCAGGTGTCTATATACCTTATCATATTAGGAATTCATGCTTGCAGGCAGGGGGTAGATAGCATAATGTTTATGCTAAAAGACTCTCATGCCTTAGGCTCTGAAGTCCTAGGTTCAATCCCCTTCACTACTATAAACCAGAGTTAAGCAGTGCTATGGTAAAAATAAATAAATATGTGAATAAAGAAACAATGAATAAAAATAAAAAGGTCATGCTTTCCCTTTATCTAGAATTTCCTGCCCATCTTGCTATCACTCCTTCTTCGACTCATATCAAGGGTTATCGTCGCCAGTCTGTTCTATGGATTGTTAGATTGGACTGCGTATTTTAGGACCACAACTCTCTGTGCTCACTTCCATCTTAACACTTAGCATATTCTCTCCAAGTCACCACTTCTATGTGCCTACAGTTATCACCAGGCTGCTATGCCTGCCCTCAGCTCCCCACCAGCAAGGGTTACATTATGTCTAGCAAACAGACTGGAAGAAGGCAAACATTCAAATGTTACAGGAGAGAGCAAAGCAATGGACATTTCAACAGCGAGAAGTTTAGAGTAAGATTCAAATATCCACACACTGCTTTAGTACCTGGAAATTTCCGAGACTGGATTTTGTATAAATTCCATTTTATTTCTTATACTCAGTCACTATCTTGCCTAATTTGAGTCTTTCATAAAACAAGAATGGGATGAATGAGAAAATGTACTCATAGCTACTGTTTGAAAAATCAAGAGATCATTTATTGGTGCTAATCTTACTTGTATCGACTCGCCATACTACACATTCTATAATCCCTGCTTTCTCACTCTGGGGAAAGGTGCTACAGAGGGTCTGTACATGAACACAACTGGAGCAGACAATCAAACAGGCACATGGTAAAGTGGACTGTCATTGTGAAATGGATCAAACACGCTTATAGAATTGGAGGACTTTAACACAAGGTGGACAGTAAAGATCATCTAATCCACACTTCTCATTACACATGAGAAGACTCTCAGTTTCAGATAGGTTAAATTGCCCAAGTCTCTTAATAAGAGGCAAAATGATAGCGAACTCAGATGTCAATGGTCTTAAAGTTTCACACTTGCCATCAAAATGATTTTCTAAGACACTCAGCTGAATTGATTCAATGGTGTCCAGAAATAACTTTAAAATTCTCTTAACAAAATTAATTCAGCTGCCCTCTGTTCTTCATTTCATCTGGTCCAGAGAATATGCCTTTTATTAGGAGGAAAGATGCAAATCATCGATGCAGAGAAAGCTAATTTTTTTTTTTTTTAGGTATATGAAAATAGCATTCAAAGGGAATGTCTCAGGGATTTGTGCCATCAATTCAATTTTATGGTTCATCAAAATTATTTTGTCCTGAGAATTTGGTGGAGCATTTGAAAGATATCTACTATTTGCATGTTTTGAAAGACTTTAAAAAATTTTTCACGTTTCTTTTTCTAATTCAATCTGCTTTTTTAATGAAAACCAACGTGGGGTAAAACTACTTCCACAAGAACTGACACTTTCTGTTCATCTTCCAGAAAAACTGAAGTTACCCAGCAGCTCAGACACTGTGCAGTTCTATAAATATAGTTGGGGTTGTAGACTTGTTAGTTCCTAATTATGTAAATAATTTTTCTTTCTTTAAATTGTTGTTTCATCTCCTTATAAAGAGAGTTAATAATTTCTACTTGGCGGGATACTTGTGAGGCTAATATGGGAATGTATATTTCCTCTGTGTAAACAGAATATATATTTATATATATATATTTAACAGAGCACTGTTCAGCTTTGGTTTACAGTAATACAGGAGGATTGAACCTGGGACCTAAGAGCCTCAGGCATGAGTTGTTTGCATAACCATTATGCTATCTCCCCTGCCTGAATATATTATTTTATTTAATTAGACACTTACATTTCCTAGCACAGTGACTGAGACTCAGTACTCACAGTATTCCTTAGAAATGGTAGCAGTCATTAAGCCAAGAGAAGTAAGAGAATGTCTCTTCCAATAACAAGAATGCACTTAACTCACGCTTATCACCTGTTTAATTTCTCCTCTTACTTGGAAGATGTTCACCATACTGTAGAGTTCTGTTCTTTAGGGTAATTCTAAACAGAATAAGTTAACCAAGCAGTGCAATTTACTACTTAATGGACCTTCTTTTCTACCTCAAAACTAAAAATGAATTTCAAAAGTGGTCTTTATAATGCAGAACTAAAATTCATGGAATATGCATAAGATACAACCAAGAAAGGCCACCTCACATCTCCCTACTCCTCCATGTGTTCCTTAATCTGAGTTAGAAAAAAAAAAAAAGGAAGAGACAGTTATTTTGTAAACCTATGGGTTAGATGTTCATACAGGACTATGTTATACACTATGTTCATACAGGACTATGTTACACACTATGTTCATACAGGACTATGTTACACACTATGTTCATACAGGACTATGTTACACACTATGTTCATACAGGACTATGTTACACACTATGTTCATACAGGACTATGTTACACACTATGTTCATACAGGACTATGTTACACACTATGTTCATACAGGACTATGTTACACACTATGTTCATACAGGACTATGTTACACACTATGTTCATACAGGACTATGTTACACACTATGTTCATACAGGACTATGTTACACACTATGTTCATACAGGACTATGTTATTGACTGTGAGACAACAGAGAAAGGAAGCTGCAGACATTTGCTCTCCCTTGCTTTTTTCCTTCATTCTCTTTCTTCCTTTCTTTCTTCCTTTCTTTCTTCCTAGCAACTTTTTAAGTCAGCAGTATGAAGAAGCTTTTATTCGTTTGCATTTTTTCCCCAAGTAGGACTGACCTTTTCAGTGATAAATAAGTTTATATTGAAGGAGCTTGAAATGATTCCTCTGTCAGAAGCATATGTGTGTGTATGTATGTATGTATGTATGTGTGTGTGTGTGTGTGTGTGTTTGTATGTAATGTGTGTGTATATGCACACCAATAGTCTTCTTGTAACCCTAATATAAATTTAAACGAATGAATGTAATGTTTATGACATTTTTCTCTTTGGGACTAAAACTTTTTAAATCTTAAATGTGATGACATGGGTCATATCCAGGACCTCACACATGTACTCTGCCACTAAGCCTCCTCTTTGGAAAAATATTCCAGGCCAATGTTCTACTTTTTATTTTTATGAGAGAGACCAAGAGTGAAGACTCACTCCAAAAGCATCACTCCACCATCCATGAAAGTCCGTATCTCCCTCTGTCATGGGTGCTCGTGATGGGGATATATGGTGACGGGGATAGAGCTGGGGCCTCACGCATGGAAGGCCTGTGTTCTTCCCTGAGAAGCCTCCATGACCCACACAATAATGTTTCACAGTGTACTCCCAAATGTAACAGTCAACAATACAATGCAAAATCCAGTGGATTATGATTGCCTCTAATCTATGACCCATATTAAGCTGCTGCTACATACTCAGTGTGTGTCCATGGAACAAAAACCATTAAAAAAAAAAATCACTCTTCTTAGTGACAGACAAAAGTATAACATTGATCTGCAGCAACAGACTCAGTGAAATCATACTTGCATGATGTATACCATATCCATGGCATAATGGGGATTTCTCTTTTCTTACTTGATAGGAGAGAAATTGAGAGAGAAGGAGGAGTAGTCAGAAAGGGAGAGGAAGAAAGACACCTGCAGCTCTGCTTCACTGCTCATGAAGCTCTCCCTCACCCCTGTACATGAAGACCAGGGACCTGCATTCTTGTACATGGTAATGTGTGTACTCCACCAGGTGCACCTACTGCCCAGCCCCAGGAGATTTTCAATATTACTTGACTGAGAATCCTGCTAATGCCTACTCACACTTTGATAAAGTAATATTAAAAGATACCCACTCTGCAAAGATATAAAAGACAACAATGGAGTAAAGACACCAACAGATCTCCAAGAAGACCTAACAACTTCTTTCCCATTATTCAGAAGTCAGTCTCGAATAGTTAAAGGCTAGAGTCTGTTTATTTGATGACAGTGTCCAAGTTCTCTAGTCTGATATTCAGGATCTTCTATGAGGCCTGCTGTTTCTGTAACATATTCAACACAGAGACTGTTTCCAAGTCATAAAATAGGAACAAAACTCTGTACTAGTCTCTGGAGAACAGGAAGTTGAAGGAGAGTTTTTCTTTCTGGAATTTCGTTATGAATGTCTCTGTGGCAGCTGGGAAACCTAAGAGTTTGGTCAGCTTTTCTGTTATCACAAAGGTAGGATGGTTCAGTTCCCTGGTTCCTACCAAATGGTTCCCTGGGGTTGCCCCAACAGCTTGTAGCTTTTACAGCTCTAAGTATCAATCTCAAATTCCTTTTCTTTTGAAGTTACTCAGCTCCTGAGTGATTTTGTGTGGGCCATTCAGACCATTAAGGCTTTGAAGCAATTGCAAATATGGCATCCACCAGAAATGCAATGCTTTTTTTCTGCTTGAGTCTTTTTCTCCCTCCTCTTTAGTTCCTACTGTCCACACATAATTACTTCAGACGGTGATGAGTTTAGCTTACCAGAAATATCAACTGTGCTCTGAAAAATTTCATTTGGTGGTGGGTACAGCATGGAACTGTACCATGTAATCTTACACTCTTGTAAGCCACTATTAAACACAAATAAAAATGGCTTAAAAATAAGTGAGCTTCCACTCCAACCCTAATCTTAAACAGAGATTTTTGAAGAGTACTCCAAATTGCCAAAGTGCTTGGCTACTTTATAATCCCATCACCCTAAAGCTGAGTTGAATTTTATAGGGAGAAAGTGATTCTTGTTGCCAAAAGGGGGAAAGGAGATTAGGCAAGGTCCAAACCAAAAGTTACACAGTCCATTCAAACATGCTAGACAGACCTCTCTCAGCCAGGATTTATTCCATTCTGTTGGTTTACATGAAGACAAAGCTACTGAGGGAGGCTGCACTGACTTTGCAGTTCTACTAGAAGCATGCTGGCTATTCCTGTCTTGAGTGTGATGCTCATGGTAGGTGCTGTTAATCTGCTGTCACTCAGTTGCCATCGCTAGTTGGGGAAATGCAACTTATCGCAGTCAAACTCCGCCTCACCCCAAGGACAGAGGATTCTGTCAGAAACTAGGGAGTTGTGTGTGTGGACGTTTGAGGGAGGGCTGACTATACATTCACAGCTACTATCACATCTTTAGAGAAGACAGTCCAAAAAACAAGTAGCTACTGGCAGAGATAGATTTCTTAGGAAAGGGAGGCTAGGCCTTTGATTGGGCTTTAAAGTTTAAACACCTCTGAGAAACAGGTTGAGTTCTCTTATTAAGTACTAGGGGATGGAGTTAATACAAGAATCTTGACATTTCACTCTCTTGCCCCACCAGGACTATTCATCACTTGAAGAGTTCAATGGAAATTGTTTTCCACCAACACTAAAAGTTATTTGGGAGCTTTTAAGACACAGCAAATGTATTTCTTTAAGAGAAGTTTATTTGCTTGTTTAAGAGAGCTGCACTTTATATATAGTACTGATATAAACTGGTGTACAGGATCCTCTAAAACTGTTTATATCCACAGTAAAATACATTTTTGCAATACTCAGACAACAGAGTTAGTCTTGAGCCGAGAGCTTTTGAGCTCTGCTTATCTCCTAGCTTGTATGGCTGTCACTTAGTCTTAACCATGTCTTAGACCTCCCTGGCTACTCATACTGGCTTCAGACTCCAACCTGCAGGTTCTATAGACAATACTTTACCTATTCATTTCTCTGTTAGGCAGGAAATAAAACTATGTCCATAATCCCTCAACACAGCTCTGGTGAATGTTCCCTTCTGATTTTCCTGAGTCTTTCTTTAAATATCTACAACTACCTACCTTTTATTTCTGGTGTATACTCTAGTACTTGAATAACTTACTGTGCAAATACATCACACCGCTGGCATATTTCTATAGTAAATCTACTTAGTTGAAGTAAAGTCTGATCTCTAATTGATACTTGTAAAATTTTAGTTAACTTAAAGGTGAACTTTTTTAAGGGCTAGAAAAAAGTCAAGGGGCCCATAACTTTATTAATTTTTGCCTAAGCCAGACAGCTAACATGCAGGTGGGCTAAAGGTATTGTCTGGAGAGATGGTGTCAGAGTTGGAAATTGGACTAGAAAGCTGGATAAGGGAAGAGAGTAGCTCCCAAATATGGGGAAAAACATATAAATATTATTAACTTATAAACCCCATCGATTCTGCATCCCTGTAGGTCTGAGCTTGCATTCTGTGATGATAGCTAGGAAATTCTAGGCTACCCTCATTGCAGGACCTGTCTTCCTCCCATGCCCCACTAGGGAAAGATAGAGACAGGCTGGGAGTATGGATCAAGCTCCATGTTCAGTGGAGAAGCAATTACAGAAGCCAGACCTTTTACCTTCTGCACCCCGTAATGATCCTGGGCCCATGCTCCCAGAGGGATAATGAATAGGAGAGCTCTAATGGAGGGGGTGGGATATGAAACTCCGGTGGTGGGAATTGTGTGGAATTGTACTCCTCTTATCCTATGATCTTGTTGATCATTATTAAATCAATAATAAAACAGTCAACCAGAAGTCACTTAGACAAATTTTCAAATGAATGAAAAATTTAGGAAAATAAATGAAAGTGACTTGCTTCAGTTGGAACTACTTGAATTCCAGTCTTCTAGACCTTGCAAAAATATTATATGCTGTGTCATATGGCGAAATCATAATTTCTTTCTTTCTTTTTTGGAAACGAAGTTAGACTAGACTTTATTCAGAAGTCAGACAGAATAAAGTGAGACATCAGAACATCAGACTAGAATCAATAGGTAGGAAGCAGAGATAGTTTTTGAATAGAAATGACAAGTCATTGTTAGAAATGCAATATACTTTTAAAGCAGTCAGTTTTCTATCATTCAACTAATAGACACATTTGAACAGAAGTGATATGACCACTGTCAGAGATATGAGAAAAGATTTCTTGTCTGGAATTGTAAATATGTTCCTTTTTCCGTTTATTTCAATTCTGAGAATCTAAGTATTACAGTATGATGCAATGTATTTTAATGGACCTCATCCAGTAATGACCTTCACATCCCAACACATAAACAGTCATAGTATTGGGAGCTGGGCGTAGTGCATTGGGTTAAGCGCAAGTGGCGCAAAGCACAACGACCAGCATAAAGATCCCGGTTCAAGCCCCCGGCTCCCTACCTGTAGGGGAGTCGTTTCACAAGCAGGTCTGCAGGTGTCTACCCTTCTCTCCCCCTCTCTGTCTTCCCCATCTCTCTCCATTTCTCTCTGTCCTATCCAACAATGACATCAATAACAACAACAATAAAAAAAAAAAAGCAACAAAAGGGAATAAAGAAATAAAATACAAAAAAAATTTTTTTTTTAAAAGTCATAGTATTTAACCTCACCCTGACTACCACAGGTTTGTTGTTTTTTTGGTTTTTTTTTTGTCTCTGGTGTCTTACATGATCTGTGTCTCAAATCAATCTCTTATCCCACCAGGAGTAAGGATTTAGGGAAGAGAAGAGGAATGAGAAAAGTTTCAAAGATTTCCCAGAGTGTGGACAAAAGGGTCAGCAGGATTTTGAACAGAAGACAGTCAAATTATGTGTTACACGTCTAAGGAAACAGAGGACAAGTTCCATCTCTGTTATCTATAAACATAGAGTTTAAGGTAACAATTATAAATCTATCCTAAGATATAAAGATTAGTAGCAATAAGTTCTCTCTCTCTTTCTCATAAACACACACACACACACACACACACACACACAACACACACACACACACACACACAGAAAGGGAGAGAGAGAGACAGAGAGAGAAAGAGGGAGAGAGAGAAGGAGGAGGAAGAGAGATTTCAGAAGGGTTAAGACCATTTTGGTAATAATTTAGTTTGCAAATTCAAAAGCAATCTAAAAAACCCTTCTAAGCAAATCTAACTTCTGCAAGGGGATATTCTTGATGACTATATCTATTCCCATTCAAATCACAGCAAGTTTTTAATACATGGAAAACAGCACATCATTACAGTTCTAATCCAGGGTCCAAAAGCCCGGCCAATAATAATCGTTTTTAGAAATCACAGTCTCTGTTCCACTATTTCCACATCAGAATGGCAAGTAGCCTCTCTTGGAGACTGGGACACAATAACTGAAACTTAGATCTACAAGAAATTTTAGAAAAATGCTTTCTTACCTAAATTATTCTTTAAAATATAAATTAAGAGGTGCGCCTTTTTAGAAACTCCAAATGTAAAAGAAAAAAAGATGAAAAGAATGTTAAAAAAAAAAAAAAAGGTAAAAGAATCCCAAGGCACAACTACCACTGAAGAGGAAACGCATGTGAGCAGGGAAAGAGAAGACAGGCCATCTGGAAAAGGTGATTGTGAAATACTACTAGACTAATGAAATACTACTCATTAGTAAAAAGGATGAACCAAGGAGCTAAAAACTTCAGCAAATGGCACAAATATACTCTCGATATAGCTCACTTTATTTTTTTTCTGAAAAAAAAAAAAAGTAAATGGAAGCAACTGTGGACAAATCAGCTGTCTTACAAGAAACACACCTGCTTTTATGAAGGTCCTAATAACAATCTTGGATTTGGAAGGGACCTTAAAGATAATGGAATCCAACATAACTCTTGGAAAAGATGAAGACACTTAAGCTAACGGCCATTGCTCACTTATATGTTGTCATTTAGCAAAGTGCTTTAATCTAGGTCTCCCAAGAGCCACCCCAAAGTCCTTTCTACTACACTTTGCGATGCTGAGATTCAAAGAACTGGGAGAAGAGCTGCACACCTGCCTAAGTAGAACAAGGAGAGGGAAAAACTGAAGACATTGTTTCTTATTCCAAATACAAGGTGACAAACTCAACCAGCTGAACCCTCCCTTCCATACTTATCCTGCATAGCCACTACCATATTTTATGTATAATACATATTAAGCCTTCAACTTCTCCAGAGTATAACAAGACCTTAAACATGTTCCCTAAGCCCCCAGCACCAATGAATTTGTAGTTTTATAAATATCTTGGTGAACAAGAAATGCTGTCTTGTCACATTCAAGCCAAATAACAGCTGGACTTTAAAAATAAAATTTGGAAGGCACTTGCCTTTTATATTTCTAATTTCTGTTTTCCTAGCTTATGGTTTTGTCATTTGATTTTGATGAGTGGTTAATATACATGCACAGCTGCCTCTTACGGTGACCTTTCCCTTGTCTGTCTGAGCTGGCTCCATGCTCCGAGATAAGAAGCAGTCGCTTACACTGGCATCTTCATGGGTGGAAGACATTTTCCTGGGTAGCCTGGCTGGGTTAAGGTCTCAGCTCCTAAGATGACTTTCTAAAGTCACTTCAGAAGTTACACAGGAGAATCCGGTAGAAGTGGAGAGAGGATATAATCCTTTAAAACTGCTCTCCAGTGTTGGGAAGACAGCATAGTGGTTATGCAAAAGACTCTCCTGCCAGAGGCTTGAGGTCGCAAGTTCAATTCCCAGCACTCATCATAAGCTGAGCAATGCTCTGGTCATTTTTTCTGTCTTTCTTTCTTTATCTCACTCTCATATTCAAATAGAATGAATAAAATATTTTAAAAAGGCAATCTTACATTATTTCAAACTGCCAATACATGAACCAATATAAATGGATACTAATGGATACATGAATAGAGAAATGTCATGTGTGTGTGTGTGTGTGTGTGTGTGTGTGTGAAGACAAGTATTAGTTAGCCAGAACTTGAATGCAACGTGTTAGATGAAATAATCAGTCAGAGAAAGACAGCTACTGGATAGACTCACTTAAAGTTAGAATGTAAAAAAGTCATACAGTGAAAAAGAGTGGTGCTTAGCAAGGACTAGGACTGGGAAGATGGGACGATGCTGGCCAACGGGTATAAACTCCCAGTTTAAAATGGCTATGTCTGTGAGATCTAAGGCACCGCGTGGTAACAACCATTAACAAAACAGAATTATATACTTTTAAGTTGCCAAGAGAGATCTTGAATTTTCTCACTAACAATAAAAGATGGTGGTAATTATATGAGGTAATATATGAACCAACCAAGACCATTACAAAAATCATTCCACACTACGTGCATACATGTATCAAATCATGACATTCTATATCTGAAATTTACACGATGCCATATGTCAGCTGGATATCTACAAGGCTAGAAAGGCATCTGATAGCTATTGGAAAGCCAAAAGAATCAAAGAAACAACAGGACTGAGAAGGCATGATGCCCTGGGCTAAAACCACAGAAATTATCTGTCAGTCAAACTTACCTAGAAAGGGAATTCTCTGTGAGGCATAGGAAGTCTTGATTTTTTTTTTTTTTTTTAGTACTTTTGATAATTGTGTCTGTTTGTATGTGCTGTGTAAGAATTTCCTCATAAAGTGTCTGTCTTTCTTCACTGAACTTTAAACCCCAAGACATGGGGGTACATACCTATTTCCCTTTGGTTTATTGAGTTTCCAGTTCAGGGAGTAGCACATAGTAGACACTCAAGAAACACATCTGACAGAAGGAGTAAATACTCTTTTCCAGTTATTCTTTCACTTTACTCTATTTTTACTCCTTCTATTAAGGGAAATATGAGAGAGCAAAGTGGATACAGCATTATGTGTACCTGTTATCTTCTCTGACTTTAGTATGAATTGTGACTCCAGTAGGCTTTGCAATCAGATGCCAGGAAATACCCAGAAGTCAGCAGAAGGCCTCCATCCCCCCAGCAGTCCTCCCCAAAGCACTGCCCTTCTGCTGGTGGTAGAACAGGTAACTTGACTCCATTCATGAACTCACAGTCCCCTCAAAGCACATGAGGTCTCAATGGCAACTCTGGGCAAGCTTCTGAAGGGAGGTTTTCACACGCTCCTTAAGCTCCTGGGCCACTCTGGTCCTTCTACTATTACACTCACCAGGCGTTGCTGCTGTGTGTGACACAGTAACATGAGAGATGCTGTGCGCCATGACTTGCTATATTTAGGGGAGAGGAAATGGGCCATGCTGAGGAAGGTCACGAGAAGCTTGTTGAGAAAAAGGAAGGCACTGACGGGCACTTGTATACACAGAGTGTTTAGTATGGCACAGTATTTAAGAATTTCAGTGCTGGAACCAGGTTGTCTGGGATCAGATCTCCACTCTCCCTTTACTTACTGTGTGATCCGTGGCAAGTTAGTTCATTACTTTTAGCATAGATTTTTCACACTTACAATGCCTTCTTTACAGAGTTACATAAAGTCTAAACGAGAACATGGGCGTGAGAAGGCTTGCACATCTTTTGGCATATAAGACAATCAAGAAATGGGCTTGAATTCAGATGGTCTGGGTATTCCAAATTTTTTGTCTATATAATATTTCTCTAAAGTTAAGCTTCCTATTTTTCCTTTGTAATGATTAATAAGTATTCATGAATTGGTAACTTACCAAGCACATGTTATCATCAATGCAATTGTCAGCAATAATAATTAGATTGTTACTGAGAAGCAACTGACTACATTTACACCCAATATATAGCTAAGAAAATAGATGAAAGATAATGGAAAGATGAAGTAAATGATCTTAGAACAAGGATAAGGTGCTAGAACTCTGTAGTTCCTAGTTTCTAGAAAAAGTGAACAAAGTATACATTCCCAAGTGCTTAATATACTGTGTCATTGGGCAAGGTCAGACGTGTAGACACTCTCCAGTACAGTCTACCAGTGAAGTGGAGATGGGTCAGAACTAAATAACTGGCCCCCTAGGTCAGGGACTTCCATCTTTACCAGAAGGAAAAAAGTCCGGGACTTCTAACTGCCTTATAAAAACGTCATAGTGCAGAGTTGGAAAATAGTTGATCCAGTAGGATCTGTGTCTTGCCTTCCATGAAGTCCTAGAAGAAATGCCCCACCCCAGCTGCCCTAGAACCATGTAAGAGCACCAGGGAACACCGCCAGAGGAGTGCCACAGATGCTGGTTTGGTGCTGTGGTATCTCTCTTCTCTGTTCTCTCCTCTTCTTGCTCCTCTCTCTGCTCTCTCTCCCTCTCTCTCTCTCTCTCTCTGACTACAGGGTTCTTAGTGCCTAGGGATCCACTGCTCCTGAAGCCTTTTTTTTCTTTTTGCATTTTGTTGTCCTTGTTGTTATTGTTATTGGGTGCTGTTGTTGCCAGATAGGATAGAGAGAAATTGAGAGAGGAGGGGTAGATAGAAAGGGGGAGAGAAAGACAGACACCTGCAGACCTCCTTCACCACTTATGAAGCGCCCCCCACAAAGGTCCGGGGAGCCGGGGTCCTCAGGCTGGTCCCTGCGCTTTGCACCATGTGCACTTAATCTGCTGCACTAGTGCCAGGCACCTTTACTCATCCTTTCTACCAAAGAAATGGCGAGTCAAAAGTGGGCCAGACTGGTTACTCAGTGGTATCTTGTATGTAAGAGGCTTTGGGTTGTTCCCCAGCACCGAGAGGCAGAGAGAGAGAGAGGGAGAGAGAGAGAGAGAGGGAGAGAGAGAACAAGAAGTGAGTGTGTTCTTGTCACATTCTTCTCACTTTGAGTCCACTTTCTACCTCCTCTCCCTTTTCTCTATCCCTCAGTCCTCCCACTTCCAGCCCGATCAGAATTTGACACTTTGGCCCAGTACAATCATCATACATTAGTCTCTCTTACTGGCGAGAAGAATCTGCCTCCTGGGAACTCTCTGAGATGCCTCCCAGTGCCTGCCTGATAGTGGTCTTGGCGGCCGTTTCTGGGCTGCCTTGCGTAGCCCCCAGCCACCTATCACTGGAAGCCAGGAGCAGTACAAATGTCGCTATGAAGCGTCTGCATGTGTTTTCAAAGGATTGGGGTCCTGGAAGAAATTCTATCCATAAAAGGGACAACAGTAAGATTTTTTTTCCCCCTTAAGCTAAAGAAGGTCTTCAGCTGAGACCCAAGATGGGTGCAGTATTGTGTTACTGTGAAGAGAATTAATCTTCCCTGTCTGGTGGGAGGGATTTTGCCAAAGGAACAGATAACGGGAAAACTAGTCCCTACTCTGTGATGACACAGTAAATAACCAGGCCATGTTACAGCTGAAGTGCTGACCTCACTCATAAATTGTAGTTAAACTCTAGGTAGCAATTTCTGCTGATCTGCTGCTTGTGCATTTAAAACAAACAAACAAAAAGGGAAGAGGAGTGAACAGGCATTGCTACAGCGGTGGATAAACACCCTGACACTCAAGCTGGTATGTTCATCTAGACTTTTAAAAGGCCTTGGAGATGGGCAAATGCCCAGACACAGACCAGGTCTTCCAGTCAACTACTAGTTTTGCTAAAGTTGCTGCAAACCATGATTTAGTGCCCCCCAAATGATTTGATTATACCAGGAAATAACTTTATTTGGATTTAAAAAAAAAACACTTCTCCTTTGTACGTTTGTCCTCCCACTTCTTTAAACAAGAATTCAGTGAGATAGACAAAACATGGAATTATGTTGATTCAGTGGGATGCAAGAGGGATAATTTCATTTTTAAACTTTAAAATGGCACAGTGAAGTATGCTTCGTACGATGTATGCAGGAGTATAAGGTCTAGCTGCTTCAGAAAGCTCTCACTATAATACATAATGGAGACCAACCTATTATCTGTTTTGCCAAAAAAAAAAAAAAATTCTAGCTGGTAGTTCCCAAGAAAGACCATGAAGACACAAAATTTTATATAATACAGAAACACACGGGGGGGGGGGGGGCTACAGAAAAACCACTCACCCTCTGCATCTTCTGGCCGAGTAAGATCGATGACACCTGGACCCAGCTTTCCATCGTCACTAGGCTTTCCTGGTATTTGGGGCCCCAGATTCTCAAAGCGTGCTCTCTCCTAGGAGAAAGAATAGTCAGAGGCTCATTCTAGCTCCCAGAGCAGACACTTCCCTGTTTTCAATTTCTCTCTTGCTTAACGGGTAAAACTGGAATTTACAGACATCATATCTGACAAGCTTGGACCCAGTCTTTTAGGAAGATTCCACAGAAGCCTGCTTGAGGCACTGGCAGTACTGACAGCCTCTGGACCATAGTACCTGCCAAAGGAACAAACCTATGTGCCTGGGATATTCAACACAATAGTCTCTGTTGGATCTGTTTCAGCTTTCTAAAAAAAAAAAAGACACAATAGAGAGGCTCAAAGTACAAAATGTGAAAGAGCAGTTTCCATCAACACATACCACTGCCTCCCAGATAGATAGCAGGTTTTGAATTGGCATTCCTGGGAAAATACACATTGGGATTGCACCCAGGAGGATTTAAGAAGGAGTATTTCAAAGCAGGTAGTGTCGATGTCAGTGGTTCTACTAATTTGCTTGGGAGTCTGAGTAGACTCCCCAGGAAGGGAATCAGTAGCCGTTTGTTACTGCTCATATGCCAGCAAGCCCAGGAAAGTTTCAAAGCCAGAGACGTTTGGCTGGTTAACCAGTTCTAGGAACAGGGCATCGAATTACCCCAGTAAAGGTTTTTCCTCTGCAACTGTTTGGTCCAGTAGTCGAAGGCTCATTGGCCATCACGGTTATGGTGTTCTTGTCTGCAGGAACACAGCACGTGTTCCCCTCTTGCTCCTCTCCAGACTGAAACGTGGCTTTGTGTGGTGCTTATGAATGAATGAAACCTTGTTGTTCATTGCTATGAAACAATATTAAATGTCATGTCAGCTTGAATTTACAGACATGAACTAGCAGCTTCCAGCTCCGGGGATGGCTTCTGCATGTTACACTTAATGCATTATGCAGCAGTGGAGTGCGGATGGCTGCTCAGTCTATTGTTCAATGACCTAATTCTGTGCGGGCATGTATGGCACTGGAGAGAAACGCTGAGTGTTCTCTTCGGGAAAATGTTTAGAAACTTGGAAATATTCTTAAAGAGCAAACATACAATTACTTGATAGAGGCTGTGTCTGATTTGTACAGTCTCACTGCATTTGTGTTTTCTAATATGATTCTTTTTGAATATCATTATATTTCTATAATTAATTCCCATCAGTCAAATTGTGCAGGAAGTCTTCTACTTCCCCTTCATCATGGAGTATGTTGAAATCTGTGTTGGAAGATAACACAGCATAAACCTTGGTCTGATCTAGCACTGTTTCTGTGAAAGGTTTGCAATAAAATTCTAATCAGGAATTTTTCCCCAACCGCTTAGTGTAACTAGTTACAATAGGGACTGGTATTTGAGGAAAGCTCTGAAATACACCCCTTAATGAAAAACAGAATGGAAATCAAAAGCAAATTAGGTATGGTTCCCCAAGATCGTTGTATGCGAGAACACAGCAGCAGAAAGAACAAATTAACCCAGATGCGAACACAACAGAAAACAACCACAAACCATGTGGGAGTTTCACACATAGTCAAGGGAGGAGGAGGACAGCTGCTTTTAATCAGTCAGTTTCTACTTTGGAGTAGCACTTTTGGTTATCACCATGTGAAGGAGTTACAGTGAAGAGTAGTAGCGGGCAAAGGAAACATCCAAGCTTTGCTTCATCACATTGTTTCACATTGCAGATATTTGCATGTGAATGCCCTCCCTCTGCTGGATGCAAAAGGAGTCTGGATGTGACACCTGCAGTCTTGGAAGAACGACCTTGAACCACATTTTCATGGGGGGGGTGGGGACAGCTTTCTCTGAAAATCAACAGACCGTGTTACCTATCAATATGCATATTTCAAGTATCTTGCTAGTCATTCATTCTCTTTGATTTGACTGGAAAATATTCTCAGGGAGAAAAATAATAAAGTTCCGGAAAGAATATCAATATTTTGACAAGGAAGGAGAAGAGGGAAAATTACATGCCATGGTTTGTAAAATCCTCAGACAACAAAGCTTACAAGATGATAATATCTTTTATAAAAAATGAAGTGCACTCACAAATCAGTAGTATCAGCTTGTTTTTAATCATAACAAAAACCATTCAGAACATTCAACAACACTTTCATGGTGCCTTTGGAGTCATACATTTTTCTGACTTCATTGACAGAAAAAGTCTGCATAGATACTTTCCTTCCAAAGTATCAATATTTTGACAGAATAGAAGTCAGGTAAGAGTACCCCATGAAACAATAAATAGGAAGAAAATGAATCAATGATAACAATGGTTTTGGGCAGTGGCTATAGTTTTTTATATTTGTTGATATTAAACATGTGTGTTTGAGATTAAAGATGGACCCTGCAAAGCCATACCCTTTCATATCAATTTCTTTTTTAATTAAAAATTTGATTATCCTTTATTTATTGGATAGACAGCCAGAAATCGAGAGGGTAGGGGGAGATAGAGAGGGAGAGAGACAAAGAGACACCTGCATCTCTGCTTTACCACCGCCCGGGCCCTCCTATAAGTGTCTACCCAGTCGCCTAGGAGATTTCCTCTTCTCTCCAAAAAGCAGCTCAGAATATCTATAGCCTAGTCACTTAACCATAAGACAAGAGACCTTCATGTCTATAAATTAGCTCTGGTGAGCTGAGCTAAGCAGAGATTTTGACAGATGAGTTTGAACACGAGGCTAGCAAAAACAGGATGTAGACATGGCATAGAGTGAAGGTCAAAGATACTTCAGTTCCAAGAGACTTCAACTTCTGGTGGTTAAGTGTCAGTGGGTCTCCCCGTTTATGGAACAGACTGTAGGTGGCAAGTTCTGAACTCTGGTTTTCCCACACACTCAAACTAGCTCTCACAATGTGCACAACTCCCCCCCCCCCAAATATTTTAGAGATAGAAGCAAAATACCTCAACATTCCATCTCAACTCCTTACACCCTCACACCCTCCTCCCCGAAAAGCATGCTCATCTTCAAGGTGACAGTGAACTGAGCATTTTACATGCTGTGATGTGATCAGACACTTAACTTGGGCATTGTCCGTTACACACAGGCAGGCAACATAAAAGTTATTGAAAACAAATTCAAGTCGGCTCTGCTGTGTTGTGGGACTGGTGGTTGGCTAAGTGCTTTGAAATGATGATGTATGAGGTAGATGTTGCATATTAAATAAAGATATTTAAATGATAAAGCCTCCTTTAGTGAGAGCTGATGAATGCTCACTGTTACCACATGACTGTGGCATCCATCATCTTCACAGATTATCAGAGTCAATGACGGGGCAGTCTCACTGATGACAGATAGACTGCCACATTATTATCCCTTATTTCCAGAGTCACTGAACAAACCATTCAACTCCTCAGACATTATTTCTAACTTTGCATTAAATTAGCAACTTTTCCCTCCCTCCCACGGAAAGATGGATCCATTTTGCTTTTGCATCAGCGGAGAGAGAAAGGATTGGGGTTAACTAAAGACAGAGAGGTTTGTTTTCATCCTGGACAAACATATCAACTTCCTCTTACTGGCAACAAAATGTAAAATTGCGACATGGGGAAAAGAGCAGCAGTGAAACAGTAAGCACACAATAATGGCTTTTCTTTGCACTTAGATAAAAGCTGAATTTTTGATGTGCACAGTATATTTTAATAAAATTTTATATACTATGTTTTATACACTTATTGACTATTCCATAATAATGTGTGTGCTCACAGTAAAATCGCTCTTAAATTTATGTGTGTTATTTATACGTGCGCACGTAACAATGCTTTTTGTTGTAAAAAATATTCTGTTTATTAATGTAACTTTACAGCCACTGCATCCAAGATCCGTGGTAAATTAATGACATTTTTATTATTTTATAGTGTCATTAAATTTTTACTGATCACTCCATCAAACAGAGGCAGTAAAGACCATAATGTAAGCTGGGACACTTAGATCAGGCAGTGGGAAGACATTCCATATAGTCAGAAGAAAACAGCTAGCAATAAACGGTATTTATAGCATCTTTAAGCCTGTGAGAATACTTGGATCAGTTTGGCAAAACTGTTTCAGTAGTAGAGTGGATTGTGTACTTAAATAACAGTTTGCTTGCCAGTGAGACAGGCCTTTTTCAAAGCATATGCACAATCACCGACTATAGCTATCTCCTGCAAAACAACACGTAAAATGTGGTGACGTGCTGGCCGCCCTCTCTTCTGGATTAGCAAGACTGACCGGCCTGTACCATACCTCAGATTGTTTCAGTGTGGTGTCCCTTTCTAAAACGGAAGTCGGAAACGACACATGCTGAGAGAGGCTTTTTGTTTGTCGCTGAACAATGATATGTTTTATTTGAATGATATAAATGAGAAGTGCATCACCGACCTTTATTCAGAGCTTGTTTCTAAAGGGCATCCGGATATAGACTCATCCATGATCACCAACCAGAGAACACACACCTAGGGCACCATTACCTACATTGCAACTAGAATGGTTTTGGAAAAAAAATAAGTCTCTCCAGTCACTTCCTCATGTAAAATACATTATTTGGGGATAATCTACACTGGATATCAAATATCTGCTTTGTAGGATATTTGTACATCCATTTTGCATGAATGTCAACATGGTATTTGATACAAATGTATACAGATACCGTAAATAGAGCATCCTACGTTCATGTAAGTACAAGCTTAGAACTACTTACCTTGTATGCAGCAATATTGGCATGGATCTTATCTAGAGTAAATAAAAGTTTTCTTGTTATATGCTACACTGAATCTTTAAGTACTAGTGACTTTAAAAACACCTCTCACGTTTGCAATAATAGAGAGTTTTGCTGGGAAAGCTAGTGCTGCAGCCATATGTTTCGGTTATTCCTAAAGCAGAGTTTCCTAGAAAAGTGACATGCTTTATGGGTAGAAATTCTTTAAGTTGGTTACTACAATGTTCTGAGGCATTACTCATCTTTAACATGTCAGTTCTGTCCCTGCTGGGTGCTGGGGCACTTTGTAGGGGGCATATCTCGCCATACCCAGTGACTCAAGTTCCAGCCTCCAAGCCCCAGCTGCAGGGGGGAAGAAGCTTCAGGAGAAGTGAAGCAGTGTTGCAGGTGTCTCTCTTGCTCTTTCCTTCTCACCTCCCCACTCCCTCTGGATCTCTCTGTCTCAGCCAATCAATCAAACTAAAAGAAGAGCTTTTTCCTTACCTATCTCCCCACCTTCCCCTCCTGTCCCCTGTTCACATCAGCACTGGCAGATCAGTGCAGTCTGCCTCTCTGCCATTATGTCTTGCTGATCATCCTGACTTGCAGATTCTACTGTTTTTTAAAAAGTATGTTATTTATTTATTTTGTGTAGAGGCAGAGAGAAATTGAGAGGAAAGGGGAAGATATGGGGGTGGGGAGGCCTTCAGCACTATTTCACCAGTTGTGAAGCTACCCCCTTTCATGCCCCCTATGCACCCCCACACACACACCACGCAAGTGGAGACCAGGGGCTTGAACCCAAGTCCTTGAACATTGTAACATGTGCTCTGTGCCAGGTGCACCTGGTCCCTCATATTCTACTTTTACAGGGTTTTTTTTTGGGGGGGGGGCAGTGGTCCTCCACTAAATGTCTTCCTGTCAACTGCGGTGAATGTAGAATTATAACTCTAAAACTTAACTACTGTATGATTTCTCTGAGTCTGCTCCTTTGTAAAATGGAATAGAAAGTGTTGATGCTGTAGAATTGTAATGATTAAACACAAGACTGTCTGTGTGTGAGCTTTGTAAAAAGAAAGCAACTCATAATATCTACTTTCATTCAAAACAGTATTCAGTGTTTGCTAATGATTTCAAAGCTAAATACTAATGAAGACAGACTTCTTCTCTGAAGGCCAGTCTCTACTCTCCTGTATCCATCATGGGAACTACATAAGCAGAGATGCTTTTCTTTCTGTTTTGGCTGCTAAGCATCTCAGAATCTAACCATTCACTTCTGTAACCCCTTGGCTCTTCTATTCTCTTCCTGCAGTTCTCAAATGGTAGGATCTCCACGAGGAGAACCAAGCTTCTCTGTGTGATGCGTGCAATCTTTCATGATCTGACTTTCACTTTCCTCTTCAGCATAATAACCAATTGCTTCCAGTTATTTATTTTTAAAGGTTTATGGGGGCAGTGGCACACCTGGTTAAGTGCACATAATACTATGCAGAAGGACCTGTGCAAGGACCCAGGTTTGAGCCCCCACTCGGCCCCCACCTTCTGTAGGGATGCTTCACAAGTGGACAAACAGGTCTGCAAGTGCTTGTCTTCTAGCTATCTGTTTGCCCCCTCCCCTCTCAACTTCAATTTTTCTCTGTCCTAGAAAATTAAAAAAAAAGAAAAAGAAAAAATTGGCTGCCAGGAGCATTGGATCCATAGTGCTGGCACTGAGCCCCAGTGATAACCCTGGAGGAAAAAAATGGGGGGGGGGGCTTATATATTAACAAGGGAGTGAGACAGAGACACAGAAAGAACTGGAACATTACTCTGGCACACATGATACCAAGGACTGAACTCAGGATTTAATACCACTGCACCACTCCTGGGTGGTATTCATCCCAGTTGATAGCCCTACTTGCAATAAGATCAAATTTCTTGGCTATTTATGAGATAAATTGTCCTCTTGAAATTCACATGTTGAGCTTTAACCTCTGATACCTTAAAGATAAGAGACTCTTACAGTGGACCCTAATCCAACCTTTTGTCCTTTTAGGAGTAGGTAACCTAGACACAGAGATACCAGGAATGTGTGTTCATAGAGAAAAGATTACGTGAGTCACAGTGAGAAGTCACTCAACTGACTTCTCCCAAGGAAAAATTTAATGAATAATACCACAACATAATTTAGGTATGAGACCCTATTGGCCTCCGAAACAATTGTCTGGTAGTTGCTAATGTTAGGATATAATTGTGGTTCTACCTATTAACAGTGTTACCTGTCTTTCTACCTACCTATCTACCAATATATGACTATTTTAAAACACGTTTTTAGCATACCTGGGAGGGTGCCTACTTTGTCACATGTCCAAACCAGGTCTGAACCTGGCCTCCACCACACTGGTGGAAGTTTCACCAATGTGGTGCCTTTCCCTCTCCCCTGCTCTCTCTCTCTCTTTCTATATGAAAAGCCCACACAGAGCAGTGAAGCCCCAGTGATGGCAAAAATAAATAAATAAATAAATAAACAAACAAACAATGAAATTAAGATTTGTTTATTTGATGAGAGAGAGGAGAACCAGAGTACCACTTTGCCATGTGTAGCCTGAGGAATCAAACTCAGGATGCCACACAGGTGAGGTGTGTATGTGACAGCAGAGCCACCTCCCTGACTGCTGAGATTCTTAAAAAGAGGAAGTTCTGGTTTAAAGATAAGACTTGTAAGAACACAAAAAACATTTTCAAACTTCCCAAAGGTCCATACTGGAGCATATATATGAAGGATTGACATAAGCTGTTCAGAACTCCTTTTAGGAGTCTGATATATGCCACTTGGCCATAAGCTCCATAGGGGAGCAAAAGTATCCCCTAATCCTTTCTATCTCCTTCGAGGACTGTGCTCCATAAATACAAAATAAGTACAGGCCTGTTGAAATGAACTAGTGTCAGCAGAGTTTTCTGTGGATATGTTTTATGAAGCTTTCCAAAACATTCTCAAATGATGTATGACAAGTTTCCCTCAGGATTTGAAGAGTATACCCAACTAAGCAAGCTTGCTCTCCACACTCCTGGCAAGCATGATATCCCGAATAGCTTCTGTAACATACACTTAACTCTTGTCACTGACCGGCTGATGATAAATGATAAAACAGCATTCGCTCTGAAGGTACGAGACCCTTTAATGTTTCTGAGCCACGGAGTGAAGTTTCATCAGGATTATAGTGCTTATTAAGCCCCTTTAACCAAATGCTTTCTACCTCACTCACATGGTTTTAATATGCTTTCCCCAACTGTAAGGTTATTTATAAGTTTGCAACTCCCAAGTAGAGTTATAAAGTGTTCAGATTTAAGCAAATCCAGTTGTGTGGCAGCCCAACTCCTACTTATACGTGGTCTCCAAAGCTTTTTATTAATGTAAAGAGGCATGCTGCATTTTTGCCCCTGAATATTCTCTGATTAACTGTTTACTTCAGTAGCAAGTTCACAGTAAGGTCCATTGTGTAAACGAATACAAACGGACACGTCATTGAAAAGCTTGCATTCTCTCTCTTAAATAGCCGGTATGACTTCGTCATTCTAACATTTATCACGTGAGCAAGAAGTGTTCCGATAAAATCCATGAGCAGTTAAGCCAATGTCTTTGCCAAAAAGTCATCTTGGGAGTTAGATTTGCTCAAAATGTAGAAACTTGATTTCAGATAGCTTACTTTATTTACGAGGTATGCTTTTAATATTGTTTCTAGAAACACAGGTGCAGATTACTCAAGGTGAAGACATAAAAGTGACGTAAACCAAGGATGGATATTCTCTTCAAAACTATACCTCCTATCTAAATTTAACTGACAAACTCATCAATTCAAAGACTTTGTTTCATAAACATAAGTATAAAAATGAAAAAAAAGTGAGCTATTGCCACCGTGCATTCATTCACATTGATGAAGTATATAAATAAATCAAATCTTCTTAAGAGATTTCCCTATAATTTGAAGAAACATTATTCTACAAAAATAATATTTATCTTAAAAAGAAGAGTAGAGGGCTCAAGAAAGCTTGAAGTGCTCTTGATACAAGGAGATACATAGGCCTCCTCATCCAGAAGGAGCCAAGGTCAGAGCCTGAAAGCCAAGGTCAGAGCATCTACCGAGAGTCCTAATGCTGCCCCATGATACAGCTACTAACTCCCAGACTCATGTCCTGCTCCTTCCACTAACTACTCTGCATCCATGTGTTCTTGATCAACTGTGCTGACCCCTGACTACTTCATATAAAATGAGGGAGCTGAGCTAACTAACCTCTTCGGATTTCTGTGTATTGGCTTTCTTTTGGATTCTCCTCCTCCTTTTCCTCATCCGCCTACCTGCCTTCTCCTCTCTCTACTCTCCTCCCTCTCTTCCCCACCCCATTTTCCTTCTCCTTCTTTCAGAGTGTGGGCCTCATGCATGTGTGAGTTCCTTACTCCTGGGGCTGAAATTTTCATTCAAAGAGAGAGTAGGAGGGAGGGAGGGAGGGAGGGAGAGGGAGACAGAAGAGGAGAGACCATAGACCACAGAGCTAGGCATTCCCCCAATACTGAGGCATATGCAATGGTAAGGCATAGCCCCTACCCACTGAGCTATCTCTCTGCCTTTATGTTTTCTTCAAATGCTAAAGTCCGAAATCAAATCGTTGATATCTGACTCTCTTTCTCCCTCTACTATAGGACACAACTGCAAAATCATCTTGCCATGGAAATAAAACATTTGGCGCTATTATTCAGATTATCAAAGAAGTCACTTAGAGATCATTCATTTGTCAAACAAGCCTAACAAACCATTGTTATCCTTGGGCAAGAAGCATTTATTTGTTATTTCTGAAATTCTATCTCCACCACAGATAAAAGTGACCTAAGGGAAGGGATATAGGCAGGGGAAGCAAAGGAAAGAGACAGGAAATCCAAAGGAAAACCTTTTCATGGGAATTTTGCACAAATGCAAATGCACAGGCCTAGCCCACTACTTATCAGGATGTCGCCAGCACAGGGCACACTCCTGATTGTCTAAAGACAAAGTAACATACATGCAATAAGACAAGAGTTATGAAGAGGACACACACACACAGTCTAGTGTCAAGAATTAGTTGACTATTCTCCTCTTATTTTTCTAGCAATCAGGAAGCATGTCTATGGCCAAGGGGGGGGATCACAAATGAATTGTCAAATAAAAATAACCCAATAAGAAAGAGACTTTCTTTAAGATTAACTGAAGTCAAAGTGTAAAAACTGCTTTCATTCCTGGGATCATTAAAAGTTTTTAAATTTTAATGCAAGTCTAAAAGAAGAAAATATCTAAGACCCTGTTCAAAATATTACTCCAACATGGCTACATTTAAGAAGACAAAAGATAGTGCCCAACTGTGGTGCTATGTGTTAATTGTATGGTTTTCCAAGCATGTGGGAGAACTGATATCAATTACAGTATAATTACCATTACTTCCAACAGAGTTAACATGTAGTTACCACAAAATAACATACAATTAACTGGTGTCACATTGCACACCAGACTAAATAAGATACAAATTAAAAATTCCCAAATGTAGTCATAATACTCTCCTATCTCTTAAAAAAATAAAACTACTTTTCTTTGATAAGCTATAGCACACTCTAGGGATTAGTATAATTATTTCAGAGAGGGAGAATCCAAGAAATATATTAGAATCATTTTAACCAGACAATGAAAAATGCATCAGAGAGATGGCAATGTCAGTGAGAATTTAAATATAATATTCTAATGTTATTGTAAATAAAGATCTTTAATGTCCTCAGGTTTCTGTGAGTGTCTGAAAATGAGACAACTATATTTTGTAGAAGATCCTAGGATTGGTTTCTGTTGATAACTGTACGGAGCATCCTGAACAAGAGCCTGCTTTAGTTGTGGACTAGAGGGGCCTGAACGGAGAAAGGCTCCATTTAAGAAGAGAACTTACACAGAATTTCCGAATACCTGCAATGAGAAGTAGCGAAACTTGTTTTCGAACAGGCAATTTACTTATTGGTAGGTGAGCTGAAGAGACAAAGAACATCCCAGTTTGGTTCGAAGAAGTAAAATTCCTCCTTGGAATGCCGCGAGTCAGCATCAGTAACACAGGGCGCCTTCACATGCCGCGTCCGAGAGGGGCACGTGTGGAAACACGTACACACCAAATGCTTCTCTAGGTTTAATTAGAACAGAGCTGGAAGTGGCAGAGTGTAATGCTGTGAAGTTGATGAGAGGACAAAGGCAAAGTAGCTGTGTTTGAAACACAGTGACAGTCTGTCTGCTATATCCATTTCAAACATCTGGTCTTCCAATTATTTATTGAACTCATGTGTAAGAGTTATTTGGAAATACTGCAAACCATTATAGAACAGGAACATACAAACTGCCTTGTAAAGTACTTTCAGGATTGGACTCTTGCTAAAATTCTGAACAAATAGGTGAAAAACTGCTAGGAGGTTGTCCTTTTGTAAATATGCGAAGACTGGAGAGGTTAATATGTCCAGGTAAGATCTGGAGACAACTTGCTATTAACACAGCAACCAAGAGCTTCTTAGGAATTTCCACTCTGCATGCTTTTGAAGATTTAGTTAATTTTCTATATTCTACCTAAATGCCGGCCTGGCGTTAAGTGAAGCTGCCTGCATTTGTAAAAGACTGCACACCGTGTCTGGAGAGTATATAAGCAAATGCAGAGCCACGGGCTTTGAGGGCCACTTACTCCCTTCTGCAGGCAGTAGCTGTTCTTTTCCTTTGAGAGCTTGTTTGCAGGTTCTAGTGGGGAGCGCAGCTACTCCTTCACCCTCTAAGGAAAGCCCCTCCGTCTCTATTAGGGTAAGGCAGTCCTCCTGGAAGGACCCCGCAGCAGCTCTGGGAGGGACTCACATGGAGCGGTGAGGGAGGAAGGGGACACCCACTTAGCCAGCCAGATCAGCTGAATCAACCCTGGCGATCAATGGGGTGACAGATGTCGCAGCCAGATTGCCCTCACATCCTCTCTTTTTCTTTGAATATGGAATTCTTGTGCCCACTTCCATGTTTATCCTTTCCAAAGCAAGACACTTTTGTTCACTCTGAGGGAAACCAAACTGGTTAGGAAGGAAGACGACAATGATGGTTACATCATTATGCCATGTTAGCTCCTCTGGTTCCCACACCACTGCTGCACTCTCTGGTGACTGCAGCCTCGAGAAATGTGCTGATCACTGAGCGCCAGGCAACACAACCAGCCCCTGAGAAGCGAATGTCCTGCACAGAGTATATTAAGCATGTGATGTAAACGAGGCATGTGCCCACCACATATCTGCTGTTTGTCATCACAGCTAGTGAGCAGGGAGGGTGGGTGCAAGGACTAATTATTTCCTTCCCCTGTGTCCACAGAGGAAAAGGAAAGAAAAGCAACAGCTCTTCACAGTTGACCTTACTTAGCAGAAACTTGCAATGTTTTCCATTTCAAGTCTGTCTTGGGAGAGCTCTTATTTATTGTTGTTATACTGGGGGAGGGAGTTGCTTCATTACATTCACAAATTAGACATTGAAATCTGGGCATTATTGACATAACAGTGAGGACAGAAAATGATCCAGCTTATTTCTCAAAAGCTCAGAAACATTTTCAGTTGTTTTTGATTTCCACATTTTACATATCAAGATAATGACACTAGCGCTGAATTCTTATTTAATCCCCAAATTAAAATTCAACCTTATATATTAAGTTTGGGGGCTGAACAGCAAAATTTAAAATTTAGAATTTTAGAAATCTTATTTCCCAATCTAATAGCTTCCAACTATTAAAAATAAGTAACCGTCAATGAAGGACACTACTTAGACTACACTTGAAAAATTCCTGAGGGAGGAGGGATGTGGGGAGATATCTCAGCACATTAGAACACAAGACTTATATGTGTGAGGGACCAGATTCAAGCCTCTAATTGGAACCCCAGAAAACACAAGTATATTCCTAAAGCAGGGGTAGCTACGATCCTCTCTCTCTCTCCCTCTCCCCCACCCCCTCCCCACCCTGCCCTCATTATTTGCCTAAGTATGACACACCTAGAAAATTAACTAGAACAAGAGACAAGGCAGAGAGAGTGCTCACACACTCCCAAAAATTGTTTGAGAGAGTTAATTTGCACAGTCTCAAGGGGGAAAAACAACCTTTTCATGCAAACATTATATTTAGCAAAGTTTCTAGATCACTGTAGAATTTCTAATGGCCCTTTTAGACCAACTAGTGAGTGAAGAAAAGACGATCATAAGTATAACAATTATACAAAGTATAAAAGTTTTATGACTTTAGTTCTTATCTGACTTTACTGCATATGTCTGACACAAAAGAGAGCACATCCTGAAGAAAAAAGACAATCTTTTTACTTATTAAAAATAACTCTTAAATAAATTTTCATTATGATAAAAGTTCTTGCCTTAGCAATCAGGCAAGAGCAAGAAATTAAAGGAATTAAAGGGATACAGGTTGGAAGAGAAAAAGTCAAACTCTCATTATTTGCAAATGATATGACAGTATACTTAGAAAACCCTAAAGAATCCAGCAGAAAACTACTGGAAATTATCAGGCAATACAGTAAGGTGTCAGGCTATAAAATTAACATACAAAAGCTGGTGGTATGCAAACACTAAATCTGAATAAGAAACTCAAAAATCAATCTCATTCACTATTGCAGCAATAACAATGAAATATTTAGAAATAAATCAAATAAAAGAAGTGAAAGACTTGTTTTGTGAAAATTATGACTCAGTATTCAAGGAAATAGAAAAAGAAATAAAGAAATGGAAAGATATGCTATGATCATGAATTGGAAAAATTAACATCATCAAAATGAATATTCCACCCAGAGCCATGTTTACTGAAATCCCCATCAAGGGCCCATCAAAGAAGAGATCCAAAAGGCCAACAGACATGAAAAAATGCTCCAAGTCACTGATTATCAGAGAAACGTAAATAAAGACAACAACGAGATACCACTTGACTCCGGTGAGAATGTCATTCATCAGAAAGAATAACAAGAAGTGCTGAAGGGGGTTTGGGGGCAACAGAACACTTCTGCACTGTTGATGGGAACGTAATTTGGCTCAACCCCACTGGAGTCTCAGAAGACTAAAACTGGACCTAGACTATGACCCTGCAATTTCTATCCTGGGGATATATCCTAAGCAATCAAACAAACTCATTCAAAAAGATCTTTGCATTCCTATATTCAGAGAAGCACAATTTGTAGTAGCCAAAACCTGGAAACAACCCAGGTGTCCAACAACAGATGAGTGGCTGAATAAGTTGTGGTCTATATACACAATGGAATAGAACTCAACTATTAAAAATGGTGAATTCACCTTCTTTACCTCATCTTGGATGGAGTTTGAAGAAGTCATATTAAGTGAGATAATCCAGAAAAAGAAGGATGAATGTGGGATGATCTCATTCATGAACAGAAGTAGAAAAATAAGATCAGAAGGGAAAACACCAAGCAGAACTTGGACTGGAGTTGGTGTATTGCACCAAAGTAAAGGATTCTGGGGGCCGGGGGGTGTGAGGTTCAGGTCCTTGAGCATGATGGTGGAGGAGGACCTAGGTGGGGGTTAGAGTATGATGTAAAAGACTGAGAAATTTCATACATGTACCAACCACCATATCGATTGTCAACTGTAAACCATTAATTCCCCCCAATAAAAAAGAAAAAAAAAGAAGCCATATATAAATTTTCATTATGATAACTAACATTTTTTGTTTTCTATAGCTCAAGGGAGCAAAGGAATAGGGGGGTGGCTAGGTGACTTTCTTGTCTGTGTCTGGACTAGCATATTTAAATATGTACTTTACATAAACCCAGTATGGGTTTATACTTTCATTTTGCTTGTTTATTTCATTGCTGAGGCTTCACTGCTCCAGGCTGAGGTTTTTTTTCCCCCCAGATATCAAAAGGAGTGACAGAGATAGCACCACATCAAAATGCCATTAGATATTATGCAATGTATCAGGGGCTTGAATCTGGGTCCTCTACATGGCAAAGCAGGTGAGCTATCTTGCCAACACTCTCTGCTATTTTAAAAATTTTTTATGTATTTATTTATTTGGATAGAGACAGAGAGAAATTGAGAAGGGAGGTGATGATAGAGAGGGAGACAGAGAGACACCTGCAGCCCTGCTTCACTACTTGTGAAGCTTCCCCCACAGGTGGGGGCGAGGGGCTTGAATCTGGGTCCTTGCGCACTGTAATGCGCGCTTAACCAGCTGCGCCACCACCTGCCTCCCCCTTTTGATAATAAGGTATGATACACTAGTTTATTAGATTTCTCAGATAAGATAAACATCTCTTAATATAAACCTGAAGGTTAGCTAATAATGTATAGCATTTACTTTGTGCTTTAAATGCAGTGCCTATTGTTTGAAGCCCATGCGGCTACAAACTTCATTCTCTATTACAGGTCCTACTTGAGGATAAGTCAGTATTACAGATTCACTCAGACAGCACCTATAAGTAATTATATCTCACTGAGACGCCTTTTATCATTACAGTAATGTATCTACAGGGCTGATTTTGGAAAACCAGGCTGTCAGAAGTTAGGTGAAATTCATTAACTCACTGTGATCTCATTATAGTCTACTGATTTGTAAATGCATCTACAAAGAACTAATTCTTTGTTCTTAGCTAATTCTTTGATATATATATATATATATATATATATATATATTTCCCATAAACTCCAGAAATTTTTGGTTCAACAAAACTGACTTAGATCAAGTAGATTTCACTCCTTCCTGCAGCCTCTCCTTCTCACTACCACCCACAATGCTGATAAACAAAACTGAAAAACCTTTCATTTATGAAGGAAAAAACTATTCAAAGCCTCAGGTAGCTTAGAATCTACTTCATTCCAATGAGACAGAAGCCGAAGAGCACACAGCATAAAAGCTCCCCTCTAAGCTGCAATCACCGACTCGGTTACAGTCTCTTCACACAGAAAAACACAGCCCATATTCCACCTAGGTTACCACCGCACCTCCAGATTATAGTCCTTCTAGTCGGGTATGATCATTCCAATTTACAGAACATATTCAGTAAGACCAGAAACCTCCCCAGGACCCCACAGACAATTGAGAGTAAAGGTAGATCTAGAAAAATGGGTCTTCAAATTTTAAGGCCGAAGCTGAATTTCTTATGCTCTTCTGCACTGCTTAATTAACATGATTTGACATAGTCTTGGGAATGAGATCAGCAAATCCAATCTGGCCAGAGCTTTAAAAGCTAGTATCTTTTTATTAAATTAGGCTTCTGAAGCTATTTAGGCCTCAGATTTTTACTGCTATGCCATTTAGATAAATAAAGCAAGTATCTGATTCTGAATACATTTGTTCAGGTTTTTCTTAGCCCTGCCCCCCTCCTTGGACTATGCTCCTGATGGACTGAGTCCTCTCTTCTGAGACGCACAGTAGCCTCATTGCCATGGGAGGAGGCTAGGTGACAGCGATTACACACACTTAGAGCCAGGACAGAGGACTGCAGAGATAGCAGCTGCCTCTGCTAACTAACTCTAAGAGCTTGGAGAAAAACACTAGTGTTCAGAGACTGCACCTTGACAGCTGTAGACTGCGATACTGCAGTTAGGGTGAGAGATGAAAGGAGACAGGAGGGAGGGAGGAATGGGATGGTGAGAAAGAAAAAAAGAAGAGAAAGGGAAAGTGCTCTAGGGGGAAGGGGCTGGCTGGGGAGTTTGAGAGAGATGGGGAAGGGAGGGCAAGAGGAGGTCAGGAAATGTGGTTTAGGAGTTGGTATTTGAAGCAAGAATAACTAAATTCTATGAATGTCCCTTCTCTCTCTCTCTCTCTCTCTCTCTCTTTCAGCTATAATGAAGGCTAACAACTGACAGTAAGGATATCAAACTCCACTTCAGCCACTGATAGGCAAAGTCTCCTTTGATCTGCAAGAACTTAATTACCCCTGCAGCTAGTTTTTCTCATTTGATAATTGGACCCACATTGTCAGAGTTCCCTTTGTTGTAACTATCCTACCTCCTAAATCAGATTATATTCACTTTCAGGACAGAAAGGAGCTAGTCAGTATTTTCTCTGAATATAACAAGATAAGCAGTATAGCTGCTTTTAGTCCACTGAGTCCAGTGACACTCCCCAGTTGCTGCCACAGACATCTGAAAAGCACATATAGATCACCTTGGCATCCAGAAAGCATACAGAGCTAAGAGTCAGGGATACAATCCAGCTTCGTTCACAACCTGTTGGGTTTGGGCAGATCTCTTTCTCTGCTGTTGTTTCCTCAGCTATGAAATAAAGAGTTTTACTCAATGATATTTGCACTCAGATTCAATTATTTTATATTTTAACAGACCAAGGAAGTGCTGGCTAATGGTATTTCTGTTGTGAGAATGCTGAATGTACAAGTTCTTATTCAACTTCTACAGACTGAAAATGCTTATAACTTCACATCTCTGAGGAGAAAAGATCTATCATCATTGGACTAGAGAAAATGAAGTCAACCTACTGTGATTCTTAAGTATAGAAGCCAGTTAGGTTTCTGTAGGGACCCTCAAGAAATTTAAGGACAGAATAGACATCGGATGCCTAATTTCTAGGGCCAAGGTCTGTAACAGCACTGTAAAGTGAGATTTTAAATTTGAGAGAACTTTACAGTGTTTGAGTACAGCACCTTCCTCCTAGCTGAGGCAAACATAGGTAGCAGCTCTTCTTCAAAGAACAGTGAAACAATGCAGTGTTTTCAAGTGCTAACTTATGTTTCTCCTACAAGTCTAAAAACACCAGAATCTAAATTGACTCTCTGTTACACATGGAAAAAGAATGTATTGTCTCAGGGAGCCTTGTGAATACTTGGGGAAATAGTTTAGAATTGATCCAGGCTTCTTAAGATCATTTATAAAACTTAACCCAGTGTTAACTGTTCAGGCTTTACCATTTTTTAAAAACATGATTTGACAGTGGAAAAAAAAAAACTACAGAAGCCAGACCTTCCACTTTCTGCAACCCACAAAAAAAAATCTAAAACAAAGCCATTGTTACTGCTTGCTTTAATTTGAAATGCACCCTAATACTCAAAATGTTACTCATATTGACATTGGACAGGTTTCTCATTGTTATTTTTAAATATTGAACATGTTTAAATGTTAATATCTGGTATTGTAAATACTGATAGCTGTAGCTACACAAATGAAGTAGCCATGTGGGACCTCAAAGAATTTTTGAGGGTGTCTAACTTGATGTAGAACGATTCATAGATTACACAGAAGGTAGTAGATCTAAGATGACTATGGGTTAAAAGATACCCACTACAGTGAGAGGTTGGAGCTATAATATCCTCATTATTCATAGATTTGCTCCATATACGCCTAAGCCAACAAGTCTTTATGCAATGTTAGTAACTGTGAAGTATCAAATTTTAATCCCTAGGCTGGGATATCCATTTACTGGACACAGCCTTTTGATATAAGACACTTGTAAACAAAACTAAAAAAGTCTTACATTTGTTCTTTCCCCCACTCTTATGTTGAACCTTGTAAACTTTATATAAATTCTCACCATTCCTTCCATTTAACATGCAGAGAAGGAGCCAAACAAGTTTGTTGTTGTTGTTTTATGAATTAGGTCTTAAACTAGTAGCTAGGCAACCAACCAAGTAGCCCTGACAACAGATATAAAAGAAACTTGATGATTACATTCAGCCAGGAGCTTATATACAACACTACACAGTTGCCTAATGTTATCACCTCAAATGTAAAATATAATATTAATAAGACCTACATTTTTTCTCATTTTATAGCTTTTTTGATTTGTTTTAGAAAAATATTATCACAGACATAAATATAGCTATTCCATTCAAAGAAATATGCATAAGCATATGTATATATATCTAGGTAGACTTCTTCTTTATCCTATGATTTTAGCATTCACTTCATTAAGATTTCTGTTTGAAATTCAAATGTATGTCTTATTTTGTATTTTAGGTAAAACTGCTCAGTCAACTTCACAGTGATGTGGGGAACAAGTGAGCTGAGAGAGGGAATATTGGAGAAAGTGATACAGTCTTCATTGGTTTCCTGACCTGTGAGATAAGGATAGTAATGCCAAAGTCCTGAATCTGGAAAAGTCTGGGAGAAATATGCTCTGTGGTAGTAGTTTTGAAGGAAAGGAGGATTATAGATTATTTCCTAGCCTGGTGTTACAAGGACTATATGTTGCAATTAGAATGTGTCCCTTTTCTGTAACTTTCTACTGTGTCCTCACCCTTCCTAGTACAAAGATGTGTTTTCCTACGAGCACATTTCAGAGCAAAAACACTGCAACCAACATGTCAGCCAACTGCTCACAAGAAACGACCACCCTGACTGATCAGTGACACATACATGTTTGGAAACAAAACCTCACTCTTGTGTGTGTGCCATGTGAAGGATTCATCCATTCCAGATATTCTTTGCCGAATCATTTCTTCACAGTACCCTCTCACTTATTATTGCACAGAGCTATTGACTGATCTTCTGTCCACACTTACCCTGTCATGCGACAATGAGTATCCAAGCCAACTGTATAAATAACAAGGAGATAGAGCAACTGACAAAGTGAAACTCAAGTTGGACAGTAAATTTTTTTATTTTCAATAAAAGTGTGATACTGATGTACTATTCTAATATTTTTGCAAAATATGGTTGAGGAGCAAAAATTTACACTTGTAAAAGCTGAACAACTGCTTGTTTAATAAGCAGGAGAAGTCTATAATGAGCCTTAGTGATAGGACTATTATTTCCCTATTTACTTGATTGAAAAAATATCATTTTGGCATAGGAAATGTATGGGATTGTAGAGAATCTGATCTAAAATCAGGTTTAAAATCATTGGTTGATTTTAAATATATTGAAGTATGTAATAAAACAATAAGGACAAAGCTCACTAGCACATAATACTGAGTGTGAACATTATCATGGTGCTAGCATGTAGTGAGTGTGTACACATTAAATTATACAAAAGAAAATTGTGTATCTTGACTCTGTAAGAAGGTACCTCTTAGCTTTTTTCTAACCTTCCACTCTATTTTAATATATTTGGGGCCTAGAGCTTGTAGGTTAGACCATTTATCACTGGAGGATATCAAAGGGTGAAAAATGTGGCCTGGGAGGTGGCACAGTGGATAAAGTACTAGACTCTCAAGCTTGAGGTCCTGAGTTCAGTCCCCAGCAGCATATGTACCAGAGTGATGTCTGGTTCTTTCTTTCTCTCCTCCTATCTTAGCATATTAACAACACATTTGACAAAGTGTCTGATCTTAAAGTAAGAAGGGCCTATACCATCTCCTTGGTCAGCGAAGTGCTCCATATACAAGTTCCCTCAAAACAATCCTTTGAGAATGGAATGATTATCTCCACTTAGCTCATGGAGATTATGAACGTTAAATTAGTAGTTTGTGAGTAAAGAAGATTAATATTGGAAACTGGAATCCAGGTGTAATGCACACCCTCACCCACCACTCTCTCTAGCCTCTAATCCTGCTACTGCTCTGGGCCTAGTCACCTGTTCTGTGTGCCTGCACTAGTACTAGTAACTTTTAATCTCCTCTTGTCTGACTGACGTGTTTCCATAATCAGAGTCAATGAAAGTCGTGACAGGGAAAAAATGTTCTACCCAGACCAAGGGTGACAAGTATATTGGAAGTAGGGGATTTTCTACTTCATAGTTGCTTTTTTCTAAAGATTATTTGTCAACTATTGAGAGAGAAGGTGAGAGAGAGAGAGAGAGAGAGAGAGAGAGAGAGAGAGAGAGAGAGGTGAACCAGAGTTTCACTCCAGCACATATGCTGCAAAGGACAGAACTTGGACCTCACAATTCCAAGTTTTGAATTCTGCCACTTAGTGACCACTCGGGCTGCAAGCTTTAAAAATTTATCTATTTTTACCCTGTCTAATCCTATGAAAGATTGAAGATTTCCAAGGTAAAAGAATATTAGTGTACAAAAAGCTTAAGGATTGCCTAAAATTTAACAAAGGAACCCGATACTGTTCTATAATAAAGTATAATTTACTACAACTCAAGAAAGTTGACATTGAATTCCTGGTTTACCACAAGCTTACAAAGTGACCATGGCTAAGTTATTCAGTATCTCTAAATTTTCCCATCTGTGAATTGAAGCAACTGAATCACATCAAATATAATGTTCCCCCTAACTCCTTCACCCGAGAGTTTAAATCCTACCCATATAGGTCATCGTCGGAGACAACAGTATGGTAAAAATGTACACTTTGACACCCAGTGAGGTGAAGCATTTTTCTAAAACAATTCTTGTAAGGTGAAGGGACTAGTAGTTCAGGCTGTATGCACACAGATATGTAATCTGTCTACTTATCGCAAACTCTAATCAGTAGGTGCAGAATAACCAGATTCCTAAGTTCCACAGTAGTTACACATGAGAGTGTACTAGCCAATCAGTAAGTCTGTATTCAAGCACCCAGAAGGCCAGTAAATTTCAGAACACACTTTGCCCCTACAGGGGCCATACTGCCTCACTTCTCTTTTAGACAGATGCCCTTAGCTTAGCTCTAAGGGTATTTTTGCAGTTTACTTAAAATTGTGCTGTGCATCATGATGATTAAAATACCGTCTATCTTAGAAATGTGAAAAAGACAAAATCTGGCCAACCATCAGCCCAGGCGATGATCTAATTGCACTGGTACTTCAGGATGGAGCTAGCTGGTGTTCCTGGAATAGGAAGCTAAAACCCAGGGCAGTAAGGAGCCTTCTGCCAGCAGGACACTCACAGTTCATGTGCAGAAGCTGTGTTGAAATGATGGAGCAGAACAGCTCTCGAGGAGCTGTTACAGTCTATTGTCCCTCTAATCTAGACATTTAACAGGCCCTAAATACTCTGTGGCACAGTCAAGTAGAACATCTCCATTGGGGTCGTTCTGGCTGATGGAGTCAACAGTGCTTTATTTTAAAGTGCCAGGATAAGAATTTGCCCCATCAAGTGAAATATGTCATGGGTACAAAACATGTTTTCATACTGGGCATATATTGATGCTCTGTGTGTTATAAGCGTGCAAGTACCCCTACGACTGGAGTAAATGTTTAGCCACGTTTGTCATGCACACAGACCATGTGTTTATATACCTCTAGGGTCACTAATTTTCATAGGACACTACAGTGGATCTGAGTGCCCTGGTAGATTTGAAGCTTCCTGTGGCGATGACTAAGACCTTGTTTGAGACTGCATCACGGGGGCCGGTGGTGGCGCCCCTGGTTGAGGGCACATGTCACGATGCACAAGGACCCAAGTTTGAGTCCCGGGTCCCCAATTGCTGGGGAAAAGCTTTATGAGTGATGAAGCAATGTTGAAGGTGTCTCTCTCTCTCTCTCTCCCTCCCCCTTCTCTCTCAATTTCTCTCTGTCCTAACCAATAAAATGGGAAAGACGGCCACCAGGAGCAGTGGATTTGTAGTCCTGGCACTGAGCCCCAGTGGTAACCCTAGAGGCAAAAAAGAAAGAAAATGCCCCTTTTATGGCTGGAATTATGCTGCATATAGTCACATGGATCTCATGCCATTGTAACCTAGATTAGAAACCCTAACGTTACAGATGAGGAAATTGAGGTCCAGAGAGGATAATCAACTTGCTGAATATCACACAGGTGTTACATGGCAACACAGTGACTGTGAATTTAAATGAGAATAAGAAGAAAACTCACGGATACTTTCACATATGCAAAGGAAATTTCGGAATCACTAAAATGCTTCTTACTGGAGTTTTTGCTGAGTTGTTAGTGGCAGCTAACTGCAAGAGGAAGGTCATTTCATTCCAGGCAGTATGTTTTCTGTCTTATGCTCACACAAATATTAGCATTATCTAGCTCCTGACAAAACTGTAGAGTGGGGATGGCCCCTGGTGTATTTGCCCATCCCTTTATCTGACTCCGCTTCCCATGCACAACCTCAATGCTAGAACTGGTTTGTTTACCAGGATGCACCAAGTTTTCATGTTAAGATGAAACATATTCATATTGCATGACTACGCCAAAGACAGTATCCTAGCTCAAAAGCATGACCAGATCTGTGTTTATCTCTAATATCAGAGATAATAGAAAAGATTTTGGGCAAGGCCTTTCTTCACCTGTGGTTCTGAAATCTTACTCTATGTAACCATCTACTCGGGCAGTTCTTAAAGAAAAGCTCTACCCTGTGAGTCATTTTTTAAAAATTTATTTATTTGTCATGATAAATGACATAGTGGGGGTTGTATTGTTAAATGGGAAACTGGGGAATGTGATGCATGTACAAACTATTGTATTTACTGTTGAATGTAAAACATTAATTCCCCAATACTAATTAAAAAAAATTTCAAAAAAAAAGGGAAAACAAAAGGGAAAATAAAGAGTTAGCTGAAATAACTTCAAAAAAATTATTTATTTGATAGAGGCAGAGAGAAATTGAGAAGGAAAGGGGAGATAAGGACTAAGAATGACACCTGCAACCCTGCTTCATCACTAGCAGAGTCTTAGAGGCCAAGGAGGTATGTTGACCCAACATGAGCAATGACTCAGCACCCTGTTATAACAGACACATTATGCCCTTGCCCCCGTCAGAAAAATATATTTTCAAGTCTTAACCCTTGGAACTTCTGAGCATGACCTTATTAGGAAATAGGGTCTTTATAGATGCCATCAAGTTAAAATAAGGTTACACTGGATTTGGATGGACCTTATGTCTAAAGATTGATGTCCTTAATAAGAAGAAGACTTGAAGACACCAGGACACATGGAGGGTATGTGTGTGTGTGTGTGTGTGTGTGTGTGTGTGTGTGTGAGAGAGAGAGAGAGAGAGAGAGAGAGAGAGGGCACCTGTAATATCAGTTTTAGACTAGCCTCCAGAACTGTGAGAAAAGAAATTAAATGACTTGTGGAGCTTGGGACTTTGGAGCCCCAGGCATGGAAGACTGTTTGCATAACCATTATGCTGTCTCGCCTGCCAAAGAATCCTCTCTACCGCAACATCCACCCTAGACATCAGTGATGGCAAACTGGAGGAGGCTCTTGGCTCTCCTGCCAAGAAATCATATTCTCAACCCTTAACTGAATAAACACATGAATGGAGATAATGATTTTAAAACTTATCAAGGCTCAGTGACACTCATTTGTCCTATACAGCTTCAAATAAAAACAAAACCCCTCAGAATTTCATGGTGGGAATTAGAATTTTTTTTTTTTTTGGAGTAGAGAGAGGGGAGGGGGCAGGGGGAGGAGAGTGATTGAGGCTTCTTCCTTCTTCTCATAGCACCTTCCACATGGTGTCAAGGTTCAAGTCTGGGCACAGGCTCTGCCCAGTGAGCTGTTTGGCAGACCCAAATGATTTGTTTGTTTTAAAGACAGAGAAAGAGACACAAAGTCAGAGACACAGACAGAGAGAGACACCAGAGCGCAGCTCAGCTCTGGCTTATGGTGGTGCTGAGGATGGAACCTGCAACCCCAAGAGCCTCAAGAATGAAAGTCTGGTGCAATATTATTGTATGTGACCCTAGTATATTTTTTTCACCAGGGTTATTGGAGCTCATTTTCTGCATCATGACTCCACTGCTCCCAATGACCTCTTGTTTCTTTTCTTTTATAGAATGTAAGAGAGAGAGAGAGAGGCGGAAGAGAGAGAGAGAGAGAGAGAGAAGGAGAGACACCTGCATCACTGCTTCACTTTGTGTGTGTGTGTGTGTGTGTGTGTGTCCTTACTGCTGAGGCTCGGTGCCTGCACTACAAATCCACTGCTCCTGGAGGCTATTTTTTCCCTTTTGTTGCCCTTGTTGCTTATCATTGTTATTATTATTGGTGTTGTTATTGCTGTCATTGTTGTTTGATAGAACAGAGAGAAATCAAGAGAAGACAGGAAGAAAGAAAGGAGGAGAGAAAGATAGACACCTGCAGGCCTGCTTCACCACTTGTGAAGCGACAAACCCCCTGCAGGTGGGGAGCCCGGGACACGACCCAGGATCCTTGCGCCTGTCCTTGCGCTTAACCCGCTGCGCTACCGCCTGGCCCTGACTGCTTCACTTTGTCTGAAGTTTTCTTCCTGCAGGTGGGAGCAGGGACTTGAACCAGCCCCTCCTGGATATATATTCTACCTACTACACCTCAATAGCCTTTCAGCGGAACTCACTCCATGTTTCGTTCTTCGCCACCTCAATAGCCTTTCAGCGGAACTCACTCCATGTTTCGTTCTTCGCCACCTCAACAGCCTTTCAGCGGAACTCACTCCATGTTTCGTTCTTCGCCACCTCAACAGCCTTTCAGCGGAACTCACTCCATGTTTCGTTCTTCGCCACCTCAACAGCCTTTCAGCGGAACTCACTCCATGTTTCGTTCTTCGCCACCTCAACAGCCTTTCAGCGGAACTCACTCCATGTTTCGTTCTTCGCCACCTCAACAGCCTTTCAGCGGAACTCACTCCATGTTTCGTTCTTCGCCACCTCAACAGCCTTTCAGCGGAACTCACTCCATGTTTCGTTCTTCGCCACCTCAACAGCCTTTCAGCGGAACTCACTCCATGTTTCGTTCTTCGCCACCTCAACAGCCTTTCAGCGGAACTCACTCCATGTTTCGTTCTTCGCCACCTCAACAGCCTTTCAGCGGAACTCACTCCATGTTTCGTTCTTCGCCACCTCAACAGCCTTTCAGCGGAACTCACTCCATGTTTCGTTCTTCGCCACCTCAACAGCCTTTCAGCGGAACTCACTCCATGTTTCGTTCTTCGCCACCTCAACAGCCTTTCAGCGGAACTCACTCCATGTTTCGTTCTTCGCCACCTCAACAGCCTTTCAGCGGAACTCACTCCATGTTTCGTTCTTCGCCACCTCAACAGCCTTTCAGCGGAACTCACTCCATGTTTCGTTCTTCGCCACCTCAACAGCCTTTCAGCGGAACTCACTCCATGTTTCGTTCTTCGCCACCTCAACAGCCTTTCAGCGGAACTCACTCCATGTTTCGTTCTTCGCCACCTCAACAGCCTTTCAGCGGAACTCACTCCATGTTTCGTTCTTCGCCACCTCAACAGCCTTTCAGCGGAACTCACTCCATGTTTCGTTCTTCGCCACCTCAACAGCCTTTCAGCGGAACTCACTCCATGTTTCGTTCTTCGCCACCTCAACAGCCTTTCAGCGGAACTCACTCCATGTTTCGTTCTTCGCCACCTCAACAGCCTTTCAGCGGAACTCACTCCATGTTTCGTTCTTCGCCACCTCAACAGCCTTTCAGCGGAACTCACTCCATGTTTCGTTCTTCGCCACCTCAACAGCCTTTCAGCGGAACTCACTCCATGTTTCGTTCTTCGCCACCTCAACAGCCTTTCAGCGGAACTCACTCCATGTTTCGTTCTTCGCCACCTCAACAGCCTTTCAGCGGAACTCACTCCATGTTTCGTTCTTCGCCACCTCAACAGCCTTTCAGCGGAACTCACTCCATGTTTCGTTCTTCGCCACCTCAACAGCCTTTCAGCGGAACTCACTCCATGTTTCGTTCTTCGCCACCTCAACAGCCTTTCAGCGGAACTCACTCCATGTTTCGTTCTTCGCCACCTCAACAGCCTTTCAGCGGAACTCACTCCATGTTTCGTTCTTCGCCACCCCCTGGTACTAGCAGCGCCACAGGACTCCTGGCTGTTGTTCTGATACTTCAGAAGCCTCCTTGCTTGTTGTTCTCGTGCCTCATATATGCTGCATTCTGGCTTCATTCAGATCTTTACTCTGGTCACTTGCTGAGAGAATCCTTATCACCTCACAAATGTCTCTTCCCATAGCTTGTCTGCACTTTTCTCAGAGCACGTATTCACTGGGTCACACTACTGCCAATGGCCACGTCAGTCAGTCACGTGTGTCTTTATTGTCAGTATTGTCTTTACTGTCTCCATCAGAATGAAAGCTGGGTTTTTTTTTTTTCTCATTGGCCCTCTGCTGTGTTTCTGCCATATGGACAATAGTGCTCACTACAGATAAGCATTTAGTAAATAATGTTTTCTGAGTCAAAAGTAAATGAATGAAATTTGGAATTATTATTTTTTTTGTTTGGGTGACAGTAAGCTCAGTAATAAACTCAATGGTGAGCCAAGTAATATTTAGCCTTTGTCATAAATATTTTCTTTCATTTTGTTTCAATATTCTGATATTCTATTCTTTTTCTAGTAGCATCAGATTCCCTTTATTTTTGGAGTAGGACAGAAAAATAAAAATAGGTTGGTAGGGAAAGACCAGGCAGTGGTACACCTGGTTAAGTGTATACACTGCAGTGCACACGGACCTGGGTTCAAGCCCCTGGTTCCTACCTGCAGGGGGGAAGCTTCATGAGTGGTGAAGCAGGGCTTCAGGTGTCTCTCTGTCTTTCTCTCCTTCTCTATCATCCCCTCCCCTCTCATTTTCTGTCTCTATCCAATAGTAAATAAGTAAACTAAAATAAAAATGTTAAAAGGATACGTAAGTAGGCCAAGGAGAAACCCCTGCACTTATGTGTTCATCAGCAGGACTTTGATTCTATTGATCATATGACCACCGTCAAGCTAGAATCCCAAATCCATGGCTGCAGATTGATCCTTGGGAGCCAGGATCAGTAAGGTGAGAAAGCGCCAGTAAGTCCAGCAAAACCCTCAAGGGGGGGCTCGGTGTTACCTTTTCATTCCTGCAGTTGTTCATCCCCATGTTATTCAGGGCTAGTTTGCCGTCAACACCATGCGGTGGCTGCTGCTGCTGCTCCCGCTGGATCTGTTCTCTCATCTTCCGAGCCTCCTGGATGGCTTTCATCACTGTGTCCTGATCCCCAAACAGGGCGGGGGAGTTGAGACTGGACAGGATATCTGCAGACACAAAATTCATCATTAGAGGCCTAGCAGGCCAGAAAGACTCTATCAAAATGCTACCATCTACTTCCCAGTAGAATGCTGCATTCTCCAAACCAGGAAGGGTCAGTATGATATATGTGCACCTCTGCCCATAGCAGCACAACTTACAATAACCCTGATCAGAAGCAACCCTGACCAGGTGTCCAACAGCAACAGTGATGAATGGCTAAGAATGTTGTGGTCTATATACACACAATAGAATACTACTCAGCTCCAACAGTCATGACTACACCTTCACCTCCTCCTACACGGAGCTTGAAGGAACCACATTAAGTGAGATAAGCCAGAAAGAGAAGTTTGATTATGAGATGATCTCACTCATGGGCAGAAGTTGAGAAACAGAAGGGGAAAACACAAAGCAGAACTTGGACTGCGCTTGGTGTCTTGCACCAAAGCAAAGGACTCTGGGGGTGGGGGTGGGTGGGATGGCCTTTCAGGTCCTGGTGCATGATGGCGGAGGTGGATCTAGGCTGGAGGGGAGAGACATTTTCAGAATATCGATCACAGTGTAATGAGAAATTTTACCCAGGTGTCAACAACTGTGCTTACTGTACACCACTAATCCCCACAATAAAAAGGAGGGGGGAAAAAAAAGAAAAGAAAACTCTAGTGTTATGTATAGAATGCCCTGTGAATCTCTCAGAAATCCAGGCTGGGTTTATCAATGGCTGGGTGATAGCCCCTCAATCTGGATTACCAGGGCTTAGTCAACCCACCTCCACACAGAGGAAGATCCTTCAATTCTGTCTATACTGTTGAATTTGTTCTAGCTGTATCTTATGAGTGAGGAGTGAGCGGAGAAGGGTTTAGACATATCTTCTCAAGCTACTCATTCATTTTGCTTAGTACTCTAAAACAGGAAGACTGTTACAGGCTGAGCAGGAAAAGAAAAAAATAAATCAGTCTGTGAGGCCAAATATGCATGTTAGTGACATCTGCATCTGTGTGTTTTTATGTCCACTGCAGGAGAGAGGGGGTGGGAGTGAATCCCCACTCCCTCCACTCCTCAATCACTGACTGGCTAATGAAGCGTTCTACTCATCATGCTGCCTCAGTTATTTACCAAGAGAATGACAACCATCCCTCCTCCCAGTGGGAATGCCCACAGTTCTTAGCGTTGAGTCCATGAGGCTGTGTGTCTACGAATAGTTTCTACGTATGTACAAAGCTTCAATTTAAGTGGGAATAAATATTTACCTTTATTATATACTCCTTGCAATGCAGAAGGGAAAATTTAAATGGACAGCTTTTCCTTTATACCTTGCATTTTTACTGTCTACTTGTGTTTTATATGAAATGGTTCAATTTTAGACCAAAAGAAGGCCATTGCTTGCTGATGGACAGATTTCGGCTGTTGTGGCCCACGTTAACATGATTCCTTTGTTTGCAACATGGTATGAACATTTCACATCACGTCATGTGTGCATGTGCATGTGTTGTATCTTACATGAAAACAGACCAGAGGAAATCAAACTACAGTCAAATTCACAAGACATGACAATGTCTGTATTCCTACATTTTTAGATAAATGTTTATATTCAGTTGAGGTTAGAAACTTTCCCTGTGCTCTGTGGAGGATTTCTGACAGTCAAATAATCACTCATTTAGGAATATGAAACCTATATTATTTGCTCAGAAGTATATAATTAAAATTAATTCTTTTTAAAAAGCTTATTTATTATTTTTAACTTGATAGGACAGAAAGAAATTTAGTGAGGGATGGAGGAGATAGAAAGGGAGAGAGAGGGCCAGAGAGGTAGCACAGTGGCTATGCAAAAGGACTCTCATGTCTGGGGCTCTTAGGCCCTCAGTTCAGTTCCAAGCACCACCATAAATCAGACCTGATTAGTGCTCAGGTCATTTTCTGTATCTTTCACTATGTGTCTTTCTCCTTAAAAATAAATATTTTAAGTAAAGAGAGTGAGGAGAAGAGAGAGGGGGGAGAGAGAGAGAGAGAGAGAGAGAGGGACTTGCAGCATTGTTTTTCCACTTATGAAGCTTCCTCCTTCAGGTGGAGACTGCAAGCATGGTACTGAGCACTCAATCAATTGCTCCATCCACTGACTACTAAAACAAAATCTATATGCTTCTACCCAACGTTGTCTGGGCAAGAGTACTTCTACTCCTTTGGCCAGTTTCCACCTCATGGTCTAAGAAACATGCTCTGCTGAAGTGTAAATTCCTCAGAGCAGGGCCTGTGGTGGAGTCACAGCTGTTGCTCACAGTGTTCAGTATAGCAAGCACATGCTTTCCAGAGAAGATTCAGAAGTGCTCTAAAAAAGTCACTTCAAAATCAAGTCTATTCTTTATCCTTTTTAAAAGTCTTATCTCACAGCTTTCAATAATCCACCAATAATATCCACACACCGGAAGTGATTCACTTCTCTCTCCACAGGAATACTACTGATCTGGGTGGAAAAATCCCCAAATTCTGAAAGGTGTTTTGAAAAGTCAAATAATCACTTTATCTTAGGATATATTAAACCTATAATATTTGCTTGGAAGTATATAATTAAAAGAAATTCTTTTTTTTTTAAGAAGATTATTTGTTATTTTTTCACTTGACAGGACAGAGGGGGAACTGGGGGTGGGGCTGAGAGGGAGAGAAAGGGCTGGGGGGGGGGCATCTTGACTCAAAATGAGCATAGACTGTATCTTGGATCCTAACAGCCAAAATTTCACAGAGGAAGATTAATATCCTAAACATCAGAGATTCACTTAGAAGAGGCACAGTTCAGCAAATACTGAGAATTCACAAAAAGAGCGCCGAGTTTTACACAAAAAGGTCTGAGTTATAGTGTTGGTTCTGCTCATTAACAGCAACACGGCCATGGGCAGTGTTACAATTGGGCAGTATAAGAATACAATTTGCTTTGGTTTTTAAAATATTTTATTTATTTATTAATGAGAAAGATAGGGGGGAGAGGGAGAAAGAACCAGGGATTGAACTGGGATTGAACTCAGGACCTCAAGCTTGAGAGTCCAGTGCTCTATCCACTGCACCACCTCTTGGACCACCAATTTGCTTTGTTTATGATGGTGGAAATAATAATAACAATAAAACAACAATAATATACTTAATATACTTAATAATACTTAACTCAAAGTTGTTTTGAAAAATCAAATGATATAAGGTAAGGAAAAATGCTTGCTTTTTTTTTTTAAAACTACAAGTGGCTATACTTACACATTATTTTATGTTTTATAGTGAATAGTTCTAACCCCTGTACTCAGTAACTCAAGGAAGGCAATATAGTGGATGAATGTTAGTTCCAATTCTTACATCCTTTGAGTACCTGCGTTGTATTTGAAAATTAAAAGGCAAAGAATGGAGTACTTTGTGGACACTGTGAAGAATAAATGTTTCATACATTGCTTCACCCCACGTAAATGGTGTTCCCTTAGTAAAATCTTTTTAAATTCCTTGCCTTCGAGGATCCAGACACCATGTTAAGTATTTTTCTACATATTTTTCCTTCTTCAATCTTCATGAAAGAAAAATGCTATGAAAATCAATATAAATAGTAACATATTCTCTTTCTAGAGACTGGGAAATTGGGTTCAAACATACTAAATAACTATCCTGGGGTCACATATGTAACATATGAAAACTCTCAGCCCTGTCTGCCTGACCTTTAGCCTGTCTTTCCTCTGTGTTTCTTGCAGGGGAGTATGGATATACTAAACATACCTGGGTATATAAAGTCAGAGGATCACTATGCTATACATTACTAAGTATCAGTTTTATTTCTCACTGCATTATTGAACTGTATCATTCATATTTTTTAATGACAAACTAATACGGAATAAGATGAAATATTCACATCATTAAAAAATATATATGGATTTTTAAGATAAGCCTTTAGGTCTTTGGAGTCATGGTCATTCTAAAGTGCTTGGAACTGTTACTTTAATGGCAAAATATTGAACTAAGAAATTTCCAAGTCTCTGATTTCCTGACTGAACTAACGCACCATGACTGGAAGAACAATTTTCAGCATAATTTACATTATGACCTTTTCCAAAAGTTCCAATCACCCCAAGACACCAAGGTGGATTATATCTAAGGAGAAAGTATTTTACTTTTTTTTTTTTTAACCCCAAAACACTTTGAAAACAGAGTCAGTCATCACTCAACAGGTTTGCTTTCTTTTACCTAATTCATAAGTCTCTTCCAGGTGTTGACCTTTCCATTTACCTAGAGAGGATCCTCTTCCCAGACTTCCTCCGATGGGGCTGGGGAGGCTGCCTTTGTTGGGCAGACTGATAGGGCTGGTTTTGCTGGCTGGGAAGAGGCTCTGTGTAGGAGATGTTGGGGACTTTACAGGCTCAGCTGTCTTGGGTCGGGAGGAGAGATTCAGCGGCTGCGCTACTGCTGCTTCATCCTACAAGAGTTTAACATAAATAATTATTTAAAAAAAAAAAAAGACAAATGAAGCACATTATCACTTAGTAAGCCACAGTTATTTTACACCTCAGAGACAATACTACATTCTCCTACAATAATAACAAAAGAAGCTAATTATCTACCTCCTTGAAGATTCATGGGGAGGAAACCTCATTAATTTCCCTGTGTTATGCTTCTATTTACATTAACTGTGGAGTTGGATCATTCTTTTTGCCAAATTAAAATCTGAATTAGCTCACATTACAGCTTAATTTCCTAATGTGTTTTCAGGGATCTAAATTAACCTAGGGCATTTACAAAGAATTATTTAAAATTTCTCCAGCTCTATTGTGCTTTAGTTATTCTCTATAAAAAGTTCCTGAAACTATATATAGGCTCTACAGCTAATTTCTTAATATATATTTTTAAATCAAACAATTGCAAGTATGTTAAAAATGGAAACAGAGAAAGCCTTCTTCTGGTTCCCTGGGCCTCTGCCCAGAGAGCCACATGCCACAGCAGGGCTCCTTGCGGCTTTCTGGGTGTGGGCACACGTCACGGTCTATATTCTGGCCTTTGCTCATGTTTAAAATCAATTTGTGCAAAGACCAGGACACATTATGATTATGTTTTCCATATCATGTTACATGCGATCTGTTTTTCATGCCTTAAGAGATGTCTCCTTATGTTCCTTGCTTCCTATATTAACAGAATATCTCTCTGAAGTACGGAATACCTGTGCCTCTGTATTAAGTTCGGTAATCACATAGCTGGCATGTAGCTAGTTTAGCCAGGAGTTTGATAGGGAAGCTCCTTGGTTTCATGGTGTTTCATTCACCCTGCTATAAAATATGCACAAGACTTCCATTATTGGGAAACTTAGTTGTGAAATGAGAATATTCATTTAAATGTTCAGTTTAATTCATTTAAATTTGTTCAGTCAACAAATATTACCTCCTGCTTGTTGCTGAGGAGGCACAGAGAACCTGCCTGCAATGCTGCTGTCTGGCATGGAGAAGAGGGTACAATGAGCGACAGGGGCGTCTACCCCATGGCAGGTGTGGACTTCTCTGGGGTTCACTTTCCTCATCTGTGGGCTCAGAGGGTCTGGTTTTCTCTGGTCTCTAAGGTCTCTCCAGGTACTAATGTTCATAGTTTAAGCGGTGACATTGCTACTGCAGGCTGACTTTTTTTTTTAGATAAGGAAAGAAGGAAAAAGATTCCATAGCACGGAAGCACTCATCAATACAACAAAGGCCTCACTAAAGCCTGGATCATGTGTATGGTAAAGCAGATACTCTTCTAGGGGAGCTATCTTGCCAGCCCTCTATAATATACATACATACATACATACATACATATATATACACACACACACACATATATATTTCCTGTCATCAGGGCTATCTCTTGGGCACAGCATCTGTACTTTGTTTTTTTTTTATTTCTTTATTGGGGAATTAATGTTTTACATTCAACATAAGTACAATAGTTTGTACATGCAGAACACTTCCCAGTTTAGCCTCTGCACTTTGACTCCATAACTCCTAGCAATATTTTTTTGCCTTTGAAAAAATAAAAGAAAATAAGAGATAGGGAGATAGTGCTAAAGCTAGAATGAGAGAGAAAGAGAGAGAGAGACACATCTGCAGCAGTGTTTCACTGCTCATGAAGCTTCCTCCTTGCAGCTTGAGACTGGGGTTTGAACCAAGGTCTGCACACAGGGTGACATGTGCACTTGATATATGCACACCCGGTAATATTTTAAACCAGTGAAGTCAATAAAAATGAAATAAAATAAAATAAAACATTTGTTTTATATCTTGGTATATGATTTTATCCACATATACAATAAGAAACCTAATAAGTATAAGGAATGTTTCCTTAGTAACATAAAATATTCAAGTCAAATCATATAGAGAACTCCCTAAGAATTTGTATGTGGTCAAGTGAGTAATAAAATCCAGTTGGCCCACAAAGCTGGCATGGTAAAAGTAGTCATAAACTTGAATTTAACCAGGGAACATTTTACTCATCCAGTAAAAGCTGGGTTTGGTGCAGTTCCATTTGGCCAAATCACTCATAAGATGGCTTTTTCATGTTAAAATATCTAATACTCAATAGCTCAAGTCACTGACATTTGATATATTTATTCTCTAACAACTATAATTAAACAAAGTGCTTTTGTTATAGTGATCTGACTCTTATTTGTAAACAGAAACTCCAGGAACCTAGATGATTGGTTCTAATGGTAGACTACTGGTGAATTAATGCTATCCTATTAAACATAAACTGCTATTGTTAGCTCACAGGACTGGCATTGAACCAACAGCATAATTCCATTTCTTTGGAGAATAAAAAAGCATGGGGGGGGGTCAATAAGAAGTGGGCAAAAGATCTGAATTATAGATATTTCTTCATAGAAAGCATACAGAAGGTCCACAGAAACATGAAAAAAGATGTTGTCAGAACTTATTATCAGGGAAATACAAAACAAAAGCATCATGAGATACTGGTGAGAACAGTTTACCGTGCTAGGAAGGCGTCTACTCCAGAGACTGAAAGAGCCCTGACTAGCATGGCTGTGGAGGGAAAAGGAACATTGCTACATTGTTGGTGGGAAGACAACCGAGTGCAGCCCCATGGAAAACGGGATGGAGATTCCTCCTATAAAAAATGTAAATACTTTATGATCCCCTAGCACCACTTGTAAGCACCAGTCTGACAACACTAACACACTAATTTAGAAGGACGCATGCACCTTGTGTTCGCACGGCAGCAATATCCGCAAAAGTCAAATCACAGCCTCAGCCCACATGGCCACTGAACACTAGGCAAAGAGGCCATGGATACTCAAACTCACTAAAACGGGGGTCGGGGGGGGGGGAGGGTGTATGTCAAAATGGATGAAGACCTCCCAGTAGAATATTACAAGTGAAATAAACAAGGACGTGAAAGACAATTTCTGAGTGGTTTTATTAATAAGAAGGACAAGCTTGCAATAATAATGATAAGCATAAACCTCAGACTCTGAGCATTTCGGTTACTCTCAAAAGGAAGAAGGGGGTGGTGGGTGGAGAGGCCAGGGGTGGGGTGCCTTTGATGTCATCACACTGGAAATTTGGTGAGTGTGATCTTTTGGTGTAACGGCTTAGGAGTTTAGTGGTGGGTGTAGTCTTATACAAATAGTTAAGTGTGAAAAGATGCCACTGGATTTTCATAATATAAATCCATGAAATTTAACTTAACAAAAAGAAAGCGGACACACTGGCACGGGAGCACTCTGGGCGGGGTCTAGGAACGCTTTCAATAGTGTCTACTTGTTTATCTTTGGTATTGGAGAACCATGGTTTGAAAGACCTTTCTAAAGTCTCAAGATTCCTACATCTGAAAAGTTTAGAAATTAAAACAGTTTCCGTGACTTGGTAGCACTCAATGCTGTTTTGTTTGTCTTAGATGTGAAGATTTAATAATCGCAGATTTTCTCCACACGCAGCACTTTGGTTACATTACAATAATGCATCTGTGCATTGGATAGCTCTTTGAGCAGATAAATCCATTTTACAAAATAGTTGTTTGTCTGAATTCTTTTAATTTGTTAATTCCATGTAGGAAGTAAAGGGAATTAGAAAAACCAACCAGTACCCCTTGTAGGTATCCTCTGCAGCACCAAGTTGGAGTCCATAATTACTCTCCCTCTTCCACTAAGCCCTTTTGCTGACCAGTTGCAAGACAGCAAGGACAGTGAGGAGATATTTTCCTTAACTTCCCCAGTCATCACCAAGGAGGAGAATCCGGATATCCTATTACAACTCTATAGCACCAAAGCAGAACTAGACAGTGACACCACTCACTCCTCAACATGCACATTTGTAATTGTAACTACTCACTGACAAACAGTAGAGAGTCTAGCGCTTTAATTCCCTGCTTGAAATCTCAACTTTTGAGATTCTCCTCCATTTGCCACCTGCTTAAAAACCTTGGCGAGATGTGTCGCAAACCTATGACAGCGACTGGAAATAAAATTGGGCCCATCCATGCCAGTGAACATTAAAAAACAAAAACTAGAATCCAAAAGGAGCAGACTCTTGAGAAGTGAGTAGTCTGCAGATTTAGGTGGAGATCTCGTAATAGGGCACTATTGTTATCAAAAGGGGAACACCTGTTTCTCCATGCTCAATCATGGAAGTTACCATAAAGAGGAGCATTTGGGGGTTCCTTTATGTTTCCGTGCTTCTTGACGTTTACTCCCAGCACAGCCTGCCTCACGACCTTTCTTGTGAAGCTATTTTCCAAACTGTTGCAACAATCCTGCAAAGCAAGTACCTTAACTTGAGTTACAGGGCTGGTCCCTCTCTTTTCATTTTTTATCCCAGTAGGTGAGACTGCCCCTGCTGTGTTTGGTGGCTGTGGAGTTGATGGCATCTTTGCTCCAGGTGACACCTGCATGCTGGCCAGCTGAGCAGCGTAGAGTTGCTGCAAAACAGGGAAGACAACATTACCTCTCTTGGTGCTGAAATGGAGTTAGAAACAACAAGAAAGACAACTTACCATATTGTTAGATAACTATTACTCTGACACTTTGCAGTTTCTCTTTCACCATTTTTAGAGACCAAATAATGATGAGAAGAAAGAGCACTGGGATAGGATTGATCATTCTTTTCCTGGTTCTAGCAATAACCTTGTGACCCTGGACAGTGAAATTAATGTCTCTAGCACTCAGTTTCTTCAATTACACAGAAAAGAATCTGTCCAAATAACATCTAAGACCTATAATAAAAGTTCCTTTTTCTAATATATATCATCTAAGACCTATAATAAAATCTTTCAAATATATATATATATACACACACACACACACACACACATATATATATATATATATATATATATATATATATATGTATTTTACAGGACAGATAGAAATTGAAAGGGAAAGGGAAGTAGAGAGAAAGAAATAAAAGATAGACACCCGAAGCCTTGCTTCACTGTTCATGAAGCATCCTCCCTGAAGGTGGGGTGCAGGGGCTCGAACTCAGATCCTTTTGCATGGTGATATGTGAGCTTAACCAAGTGAGTCATGGCCTGGCCCCAAAAAGCTCTTTAAGATACTGTAAATTGATTGGTGTGATTTGAATATTCATGAACTAAGAAACTAATCTGAAATTTTCAAGTGATCCCTCAAGGAATCACATTCTTACTCAGTACTTACTGAGTAAGAACGTCTCTCTGGAGCGTCTCTGGGGGTGGAGATCTTTCTGGGTAAGAGAACTACAGTCAAAATGCCTGAGGCCCAATGACAGTCCCTCTTTTTTCACATTCTTATTTCTAAATAGTCTATAACAATCCTCAAGAGAATATTGCTGAATTTGTGGCATAAATGAATAAATAAAAATAAGAATAAAAATCCTCAAGCTTTTCTGACCTAGCACAAGATGTTAAACCTTAACTATCAGTTTATTAAAATTTAGGTGAAACTGTTGATAAATTAGTGAGATAATGTGCTATTATGAATCAGAATTCAGATACCCTAATATGCAAATCCTTAATGCTTGAAAAATCTATTCAAATATTTTCTTTTCTTATCACAAAGATTAAGTCATTGCCTTGATAGTCATATTTTAATCATAATAAAATAGAAAGCTTCCTAGTTCATCAACCACAGAAAAAAATAGCTCAAACTTTGCCACATAGTGTGGGAGAAAAAAACAGGTGGTTTGTATGTAATTTCCAGCATTACTATCATTCAGATGGACAAATAAAAAAAATTACAGTAATCAAAAACAGACCTTTCAGCACATGTAATTAAATGAAAGCTTAATAAAGAATAATTTGCAAGAGCCAGATGTGCTTATGTCATGATTGTTGCTTTCTTTGGAAAGATTTTTCTAATATAACAAGCCTCTAAAGAAATTAAAGTTTCATAATTCTGTATGTGCAATGACTCAGTGGCAAGAAAAAATTCACAAGTAAAAGTCAAACTGCTAGAATATATATATATATATATATATATATATATATATATATATATATATATATATATATATGATGAGAGGGAAGCTGTCTTTTTTTTTTTGGCTTTCTTTTTACTCTGTTGTATCCTTTTACTTTGAAATCCATCCAGGTGTCTTCTAAAGGGAAGATGGAGTGGGGGTGGGGGGGAACTCTGGAAAAACTTCCAGTTGGATTAGTCAGTGAAGAAAAGTACTTAACAAATGAGGTAAAGGTAACTGAGAGCTGGAAAAACCTATTGGCTATCTAGAATCTGGCATCATAACAAATGTGCTTTACTGTTCAAGAGTCTCTTAGAAAGACAACAATTTATGTATTTATGTATTTATATACTTATTTATTAGAAAGATAGGAGGAGAGAAAAAGAACCAGACATCACTCCAGCACATGTGCTGCCAGGGATCGAACTCAGAACCTCATGCTTGAGAGTCCAACGCTTTATCGCTGCGCCACCTCCCGGACCACAGAAAGACAACAATTCTTAAGGTATCATTTATGCCTTCACTCGACCTCACTTCACAAGATCAGAAGAAAGCCAATTTTCCTCAAGCTTCAATCCTTCTGGGAATTTTGACTAGTGAAAAAAGTAAAATAAAATCTCTTGAAATAAATAGATTTTAAAAATGCTAAATTAATGCAGAAAGCCTTTAAGCAATCCAGTGGCTTCTTAACTATAATGTTAGTTGAGCTAAACAGTTGTATCTAGCTTCACCCAGTTGAGCACACACATCTGTCATCATCTATGCCCCTTATTGGAAGCCCTGACACCACATGGGAGCATCATGGCTGACATCTGTGGAGGGAGGTTCATGGGCGAGGGAGTAGCGTTATGATGCCTCTCCTCTCTGTGTCTGTCTCTCCTCTTAGTTTCTCCCTTTATCTCTATTTCAAAGAAATAAAGGAAAACAACAACAACTCAGTAGTGATATCAGACATGTGGGAATCCTTGGGTTTATTCTTTGGTGCCACATTTAAGTAAGTGTGGATTCCACTGAAGTTGTGATATTTATCTTATATAGCTTTCCCCTGGGTTGTACCACAAGGTGGTAAGACTTTATAAATTCTAAGATTCCTCAGAATTGTGATAGCTCACAGCCAGCTCTTAGTGAGCTGTAATTACTGACACAAATGAGGTGAGAAGTAGTATAGTCAGATTCCATAAAACTTGGAAGTTATTCCAATAGTTGGGTAAAATATTGAGAAGACAGTAAGATACCAGACAAGAGTTAGTAGAATGAACCTTGAAATAAAAATCAGAAAATACAGCCCAGTGTAAAGACAGATGTTCACGGAAATAAAAATTCTCACATTCTATCTGGCAAAACATCTGACTTAGATATAAGTATCATGCTTTTCATATTAAAGATGCTAAGTTTTACTTGAATACAAATCCTATTACCCTGAATGGGTATGCATATGCAAGAATTTCACAGCTAGCTTGTTTTCTCAGCTGACACTGAGTTCTCTATGTTAAGCCTTGTGACCTGAGAGGAGCTGATGTCTTAGAGTACTTGTATATAACAGCTCTGGAGAAGATGATCATTTCAAAGTCTTGATTTTTACCTGGCAAATGGTATTTATCACTTAAAAAAAAGCCTCAATTTTAACTATGCACATGTGGATCATACATGATAGATTATGAGCTTACTGAAGACAAGGTTGACCTCGACGATGTTTAGATGTGTAGCATCAAGAACTGTGTGAACTGGCCTCCTGAGAAGATAGCATCTAGGTTATGGAAAAGCCTGTCATGTCTGAGGCTTCAACCTCCCAGCACCACCATCAGCCAGAGCTGAGCAGTGTTATGATTAAAACAGAACAGAACAAAACAAAACAAAGATGTTATGTTAAAAAAAGAAAAGAAATAATAACAGAGATAACATACCATGTAAAATCACTGCATGTTGTGAGGGTTAATTCTCTACAAGTGAGTCAATAAAAGCAGTGGGTGACAAAATGTTTTATATATGAGATGATTAATTCATAGTCTTGAGTTAAAAAAATAAAAGGAAGATGAATTGGTTCAAATTATGTCACATTGCTTCACAAAAAGTCCTGAGGCTTGGTGATGGTACACCCAGTTGAGTGCATGTGCAAGGACCCAGGTTCAAACACTCACTCAGTACCTGCCTCTTTCTCTCTGTCTCTGTCTCTCTCTCTCTCTCTTAATTTCTCTCAGGCCTATCAAATAATAAATATATATTAAAAATTAAAATTAACCTATCCAAAAAGTGGTTTTCTGAAAGCCATTTGCTAAGACAGTTTTAGGTAACTGGGTAGCTATTCACTCGGTAACTGCTAGTTCCCCTAACATCTTCTAGACTTTTCTAACACAATCCATGCTGCTTAAATAGTAACTAAAAAGTAGTACCATTTATTTCTTCTCTGTGTAGTTAGTTACTTCTAGAAATTTAAAGTTTCTCTAAATGTTTTTGCATCCTTTTCTGAAAGAACATATAGCTTCAGTTAGACAAGTTATTTCCAGATTAATGGTTTCAGAGGGAAAGGTTAAACTCTGATTAAGTATTACATTGGATTCCCAGACCATGGCTCATAGTCATGACAATATAATGAATATTCATTTCTAAACATAGTTGATGGTTAGAAAAAAATCAACAGTGCTAAGGTCTTGTATGGGACAGTAAATCCTAACCATGGGATTTTCAAAGTAAAATAAATTCTCAAATAACTTGGATATAATAATAATGATAATAATAATAATAATAATAATAATAATAATAAATTATTGCCTTCTTAAACTCTGAGACAGCAAGGAACCCTCTTCATTCTCTATAAAACCCATTTTTCTCCCAGTCCTGGAACCTCTGTGGCTTTGCTCATTTTTCTTTATGCTTCTTTTGATCCAGACTATTGGACACTACATCTGCTGATCTCAAACAAATCACTGCAACCAGTACCACCTCGACATGTTTCACTTCAGACTGTGTCCAGAAATGCCAAGACTGCAATGTCAACCCTTCAGCTCCATTACTCTGGTGAGACCTTTCCTGGCTCAAAGGACTCTTTCATTCCATTTTGGGTGGTGCACTTCCTAACAAGTTATAGAACCTACATATAAACCAGGATCCATGAGATGGGCACATGTGCACATGTGTCCATAGGTTAGGGGAAAACATATACCTTAAAATAAAGGTGTGCAAAAGCCTATAGTGACTTAATAGGTGCAACAAGCAGGTAGAAAGACCTAAAAATATGACAGAGGATCTAGTGGGGGTTGTATTGTTATATGGAAAGCTGGGAAATGTTATGCATGTACAAACTATTGTATTTACTGTCAAATGTGAAACATTAATTTTTCCAATAAAGAAATTTAAAAAAAAAAAGAAAAGAAAGACCTAAAAATGACACCCTAAAGTACTTAAGCAAATATTTTCTACTTAGACCTAGATACCCTCCTCACCTACTTCCTATTTCACTTCTTTCAATCACTCTAAGGCTAACCTTGTCAGATAAAGTAAGGACTACAAATGTTGGATAAGGGCAAGAGACCGGCACACTTTAATGATGGTCCTTTTGGTCACTACTAGGCCACTCCATCATCCAGGGCCCTAGTCAGGGTATCCTGGGACTCTCACTTAGACAGCTAACAGATCCCTCTCTTCACAATCCCTGGTCATCTCCATCAGGAACAACATCCTAAACAACTTTGTGGGCCTCTACAGGACACTGCCCTCAATGTAGGATAGCAATAGTAGAAACTGCCTCACTCTCCAAAGAAAGGCTGGGTCAACATATTCTGTCACTGGAGGAAAACTGGTCCTAAAACGAGTGAAGCTTAGAATGTAGTGGGGGCAGATAGCATAATGGTTATGCAAACTGTCACGCCTGAGGCTCCAAAGTCCTAGGTTCAATCCCTTGCACAGTCATAAGCCAGAGCTGATCAGCTCTGGTTAAAAAAACGAAATAAAATAAAAATAGAATATTCCCACTGTGACCATGGACTGTGAGCTCAGACTGACAGGGAGGCAGAGGTCACACAGGCTCCTGTGCTAAATATGAATAGATGTAGGCCCAAGTCAGATCGATGGGGTTTACAGTACTTATATGCTTTTCCCATAACAAAAGGGAGCCTCTCTCTGCCCTGATCCAGCTTTCTAGTCCTATTCTCAATTCTGACACCATTTCCCCAAACAATACTCCTAGCCCACCTGCATCTTAGCTATTGGGCTCAGGCAAAAATTAGTAAAGTCATGGGCCTTTTAGAATATACCTAAAATAGACTTCCTATCTTCTTCCAACATGAAGACCCCAAATCTTATCTGCTCTATTCTTACCTTTAGGTTCCTTATTACTAAACAATTTATTCTGCTTTATATCTTAATGTTTTTCAGCCACCAAGTTGTAGGTGCTACCATGATGCCAACCTGACTTCCCTAGGGAGACAACCTCATCAATGCGTCCTGGAGCCCCACCTTCCCAGAGCCTGAGCCCATAAAGATGGAATCTGGCTGGGGTATGGATTGACCTGTCAATGCCTATGAGCAGCAGAGAAGCAATTACAGAAGCCAGACTTTGCACCTTCTGTCCCCATAAAGATGTTTGGTCCATTCTTCCCAAGGGGTGAGGTTGGGGGTGAGGGGAGGGGAGGAAGGATATGGAACTCTGGTGGTGGAAACTGAATTATATGGAATTGTATCCCTCTTATCCCACAAACTTGTCAATCATGAATAAATCACTAATCAAAAAAGGGAAAAAGAAAACCCAAGTGTAAAAGCCTCCACCAAGCTTATCCTGAGACTCATAAGCATTTAAGTCTTGATGAAAAATGTCTCTGTAAATGTATATATTTTTTCATTTGAATTTTGAAAAACTGTTTAGTGATTTCTGGGATACTGAACTGTTTCTTTATATCCAAGATATATAAAAGGTATGCAGTGCATACACATAAAAATGAGCCTAGTTAAATATTTCTCAAAATTATAAAATATAATAAAACTCACATTTTACAGGCACAGATTTAAAAATGTTTTCATTATTTTATGGCTAAAATACTCCACATTTACTGTGAGTTTAGCTTTAATAAAATATTCATCATTAAAATTTGAGGGAGCTCAACAATGAAGGACTTTTCATTTAGAACTGAAAGGCCTTGAACAAATCATTTAGTTGAGCCGAATCTCTTCACTCTACTTACTAATGGACTGAAATCTAGGGAACAGAAGCAGCATGGTGTGATCATACTGCTAGTTCATATCAGAGGTAGAACGACTGTATCATTTCAACATCATGTAAAGTCGAAACTTAGGCAATAGGAGATGCTGGAGGAACCGTGCATGTGGGTAGGGTGCATCTCAAAGGGAACGTTATTGCTTATTGGACTGATGCATCCTAACGTCAAAAGCAAGGGCACCTCAGTTCTAGGATGTCTTGGGTTTTGCTCCTTCCTCAAAGCAATGCTGAGGACCATCTCTATGGCTACCAAGTAAAACATGCTATCAAGCTGGACGAGCAGGACTGTGAGGTTGTTGAGAAGGAAGGAGGGAGACAGAGGTAGTAATTAAGCAGCCGGGTTTAGTGTTTGTTCAGTACAGGAATGAAAGTGTGTCAGTAACAAGTCATTACAAACTCAAGTAGGGGTGGGGGAGAGAGCTTAAAAATAATTTGAAAGAAATCACAAATACTTCCATTCTCATAAGCCTCCAGTGTCAACAAAATGATCCAGGAAAAAAAGCTGTGGTTTTATGGAAGGAAAGAACTGAAGTCCTTGTTTCTAGCACAGAAGCTACTTGTTTAGCTATACCACTAATGTTTGACACCAAAGAAAATGTGCTGTTAGGCATAGGTGGGGTGGTGAGAGGAAGAATGCAGGAAGATCTATCACCCCTCACATGTTGGATCCCTTTCCCAGTCAGTCTTCTTACCCCTCCTGCATATTTTTCCATTACTGTATTTTCCCTTTCCTAGTAACTCCTCTTGTCATAATCCTACTAACCTGTTGAGTTTCATCTCTAATTCACTTTCTCCTTAAAGATTTACCTGGTCACTCCTCCTTTGTTTTCCAGCCATTTCTTACTCTTTATACCTGTGCCCTTTCTCATCTCTGCCTCTCTTCTCTCTGCCTCTCTTCTCCTCTCTCTCTCTCTCACCATTTTTGGAACTCCTTAAGGGAAGAACTGTTACTAGCTTGTATTTTCTGAACAGATATCATGCCTGACCTTCCTTTAGATTCTGTCTCTGCCTTCTTGGAATCGCTAGCATTACTGCTCACATTCCACCCCCTCCTCCATTCTTTCTTTCTCTTACTTTTTCTCCTTCTCTCCCTCCCTTCCTTCCTTCCGCCTTTCTTTTCCTTACTCTCTTTTCAATATACTTCCACCTTACATCACATACAAAAGGAAGTCCATAAATAGAATTTGCCTTTCTTTCCTTCCTTCCTCCCTTCCTTCCTCCCTCCCTCCCTCTCCTTCCTTCCTTCCTTCCTTCCTATCTATATTCTTGAACCTATAAATCAGTGAGTTCCCCATGTAAGGCACACTGGTTTTCTTGAAAAGAGGTAGTTGGTAACACAGTGTTAGCAAAAGAAAGAATCTGGCAGGAACCTCACATCTTTACTATAGAGCCCCTACTTCCCCCAGTCCTGGAACCCTTGGATAGGGCCCACTTTCCCGTATGCATCTCCCATTCCGAACCAAATAATATTGCATCTGCCGATCACAACCTAACCAAAGCAACGATTGCCACCTCAATATGCTTCACCTCAGACTGTATCCAGAGACTTCACGTGTGGAATGACAACCCTTCAACTTCATTACTCGGGTGAGACCTTTCCTTTTATAGTACACTCTAATTTCATCTCAGGTAGTTCACTTTCTAACAAAGTCCCATAATCTAGATATACACCAGTTTCTGTGAGAGAGAGCTTATGTGCACACGTATCCATAAACTACTGCAAAATATATACCTGAGAGCAGAAGTACACTAGAGTTTGCAGTGAGTACCTCCCTAACACTTCCTCTCCACTATTCCAAGCTTGGGATCCATGATTGCTCAACAAATTGTTTGGCCTCATATGTTAACTCTCTTTTCAATCACCAGGTTCCAGATGCCACCAGGATGCTGGCTAGGCTTCCCTGGATTGAAGACCCCACCAATGTGTCCTGGAGCTCAGCTTCCCCAGAGACACACCCTACTAGGGAAAGAGAGAGGCAGACTGGGAGTATGGACTGACCAGTCAACGCCCATGTTCAGTGGGGAAGCAATGACAGAAGCCAGACCTTCTACCTTCTGCAACCCTCAACGACCCTGGGTCCATGCTCCCAGAGGGATAGAGAATGGGAAAGCTACCATGGGAGGGGGGGATTATGGGGATTGGGTGGTAGGAATTGTGTGGAGTTGTACCCCTTCTATCTTATGTTTTTGTTCACTAATCCTTTCTTAAATAAAAAATTTAAAAAAAAAGAAAGAATCTGGGCTTTATATAGTCTCCATTTTACAGATGAAAACACCTTCAGTCAGAAAAAGAAAGGTGATCTGCATAAGAATACCAACTAGTGGATTTGACTGAAATAGAACAAATCTTGAATACAGGTTCCATCTTTTTCTCATTGAATATTTGCACAGATTTATAACTTCTTGTGTTCTTTCCTTTTAGGGAGCATATTACAAATAGAACTCATAACTCTTTTTAAATATATGGGCTACTTCCTGAATTTGTATGTCATCTTTACACAGGGGCCATGAAAATCTTCTTTATATCTTTCTAATTTTAGTGTGTGTGCTGCCAAAGAGAGCACTAGAATTTGTACAGTTTGTCAGAGTTTTTGGTTTGGACCATATGAAAAGGATGTTTTTCTGCCATCCCACAAGGATTAAATAAGAATTTCTCCAAGTGTACTTGAAAAGTACTCATTGGGTGCCCAAGAATTATTTATATCATGTAATTTTATTTTGATATTTGTTTTTAAATGTGCACCTTTTAAAAATGCAGCCACAGTAATTAGGTTAAAGTAATTATAATCATGTTAAGGTGTTTTCAGATTTTTGAAATTAAAGTTTATGGTAATACAACTAGAGGGCCAAAAATCTGCCTCACATAAGAGCAGGTCTCTTTCACCTCCTTTGAGACTTTTGCCATCCGCCTTTCCACAACATCCAAAGGAAAGAAGAGACAAAAACTGTTTAATTCATTTTATTCTTCCCATCAGCCAGTTCAAGAATGTCAAGTCAAGTAAAATAAATTGAAAATAACAATAATAAATTTCCTGGCTAGAGTCTCTCTTACCTATTTTCCCAAGCATTGGGCAGTCTCCTCTAACATAACTTACTGTGCTAATGGGGCAGAGAAAGTGAGAGTATTTTGGGGTGTGGAGAAACTATGGAAAAAGAAAGAAACATAGCAGAGGAGTACTACACCAAAGCAAGGAACTCTGGGGAAGGGACAGAAGAGGAGGGGCTTGGAGGGTGGGGCTGGGATCCTAGGTTGGAGGTGAGAATGTGTTACAGACACTCATGATATAGAGCTGAAAAATGGAATCCATGTGTAGACAGTTGAGCTGTAAACCATTAACCTCCAAATAAAATGGGGAAAAAAGAAAAAAAAAAAAAAAAAAAAGAATAGGAGACAGGTTTAGGTAAAATATTTTTTTTTTTTTTTTTTTGCCTCCAGGGTTATTGCCAGGGCTGGGTGCTTGCACCACAAATCCACTGCTCCTGGAAACCATTTTTTTCCCCTTTTGTTGCTCTTGTTGTTTTATCATTGTTGTGGTTATTATCATTGTTGTTGTCATCATTGGATAGGACAGAGAGAATTCGAGAGAGGAGGGGAGACAGAGAGGGGGAGAGAAAGATAGACACCTGCAGACCTGCTTCACAGCCTGTGAAGTGACTACCTTGCAGGTGGGGAGCCAGGAGCTCGAACGAGGATCCCTACTCTGGTCCTTGTGCTTCCTGCCACGTGCGCTTAACCCGCTGCATTACTTCTCGACTCCCAAAACAATTTTTTAAGTCTAGAATTTGCCAAGTTATATGAAATAAGGTTTCTATAATACTAAAACAAGCAGAATTTATTCTCAATTATACCGATTACATTATGCATTGAAAATAGTTTCCCCCACTAGAAAATAGTTGCAGAGTGCAGAAATCACAAGTAAAGAAAGTAAACACCCCTCCCAGTTTTCAACAAGAAAATTCAGTTTATTTTGCTTCTTCTAGCTATCTCTTTCTCTCAGGGCGCTAAACAAGATATGTAAACATATCTTCTAATTACAGAAATAAAAGTACCAGTCATGAAAACAATTAGTAATTTGGTTCTTGAGACAAGGTATTTAAGGGGTGACAATGGGGGCATTTGGAAATCAGCATTAGAGGAATGAATCTCACTGTTTTCCTTCTGTTTCCAATAGCTGGGCAGAGATCAAGATCTGTTTCCAAAGGCTGAAGAGATCAAGTGCTCTGTGTCCCAAGTGCCCCAGCTTGTATTCCTACCGTTCCTATCATTCTCATCACAAAGACCATGAGGGAAATCCTGAACACTAGATAGATGTGTAGGGTAGGGTAGGGTAGGGTAGGGTAGGGTAGGGTAGGGTAGGGTAGGGTAGGGTAGGGTAGGGTAAGGTAGGGTCGGGTAGGGTAGGGTAGGGTAGGGTAGGGTAGGGTAGGGTAAGGTAGGGTAGGGTAAGGTAGGGTCGGGTCGGGTCGGGTCGGGTAGGGTAGGGTAGGGTAAGGTAAGGTAGGGTAAGGTAGGGTAGGGTAGGGTAAAGTAGGGTAGGGTAGGGTAGGGTAGGGTAGGGTTCGGATAGGGTAGGATAACTTATTAATGAATCCAGACGTTGGGTTTGAAAACCAAGTGCTAATTCCCATAAACTAAATCAAAGTCAGATGTGGATATATGCACAGATAAACACACACACACACACACTCACACACACACACACACACACACACACACACACACACGAGCTCAGGACATACTAATACTTACATCTGCTGAGTTCAATAAAGTGCTGAGTACATGTGCTAAATTCAATGTAACTCTAAGTAATTAATATGTGATAGACTCCCACTGTTCAAATATTTATTTGTTTTATGAGAGAGAGAGGTTGGGGGAACACAAGAATGAGAGAGAGAGACTAAAGCATTGCTCCAATGTCTGTGATGCCATGGACCAAACATGGGAGTCCTGTGCTCACTAAGCCACCAGTTACCCAAAAAAAGTAATGATTTCTTTGTCATCAAGAAGTTTGGTTCTAATTAGTTAACTTTTTTATTCCCTGAGTGGCAACTATGGCCCAGTACTATTTAACTTTTGGAAAAAGTCAGTTGAAAGTGAGCACAGCTTTCAGGGAGAGAAATGGAGAGGAAAAGACAAGCACACAAAGATAGGACTCAAGGGATGATACGTTCTGTGCACTACAAAGCGACCAGTTATGTGATTCTGGTGGCGGGAAGAGTGCTAACTAGAGCAGAGGTCAAGTCAGCCATTGTCTGCGAGCTTCCTCAGTGGCGGAGGCACAGGCTAGGTCAAAGTACTCAGGCAAGAACATGCTTGTATCTGGAATTATAGTGGAGAGACCAGAGAGGTTACAGAGTGAGCTAGCCAAAGGCTGAAGTGCCTGCCAGAAGGACTGCCAGGGGAGACCAAACTGTGTAGATGCTACGAACTATCAGACAAACTTTGGATTCCACGCTGACCTTCTACAAAGCACCATTAAAACAACATGGCAGACCTGGAAATCCCTCAGCAATACCCACATGAAAATTTGGAGGCAAGCCAGGGCTGCTTTGCCTTGGCCCAGAATGACTGCCAAGGAACCAGATGCTGTTACTTGAAAGACATTCTACAACTGTCCAGCTTCTATGCCTTCTATCAATATTTCCATCCATAATGAAGCCTCCAAAACAACGCAGAATGAAGACAAATATGAAGAAGTATGCATGAGAAAAGTCCTTTTAAATAATTTAAAAGTATATATTTAGGGAGAATTACATGAAAAGAAACCATAATATTTTCCAATGCTATTTTTTTCATGTTAATCAGTGAATAGAAGAAATGCAGGTTGGAAATGAATGTGTTTATTACATGAAAATATCTTTACTGGTTTTAAATTGAACTTGGTTTTTAATTTCTCAGGAGAGTTTGGAAGATGGAATACAAATACCATGCTAATGAGCAAAATTCATACCTATGATGGAATGTACAGATTTATTAACAGAAATCTCATATTCATAATACTATAACATGTGCATTTGTAATAACTATTGAAAGAGCTGGAGTGTATTTTTAATTCAGTTGCAAGTAATCAAGTAACGCAGGTAAGAAATGCAAAACATCCTCTTCCTGGTTCCTTGGGTGTGTCCTTCTCTATTTCCTTAACTCAGACAAATGCTTTATTCTTTCAGAACCACTTCCACTAACTGCCACTTTTTAAACTGCAAAGTATTAGTATTGCTGATTGAAGAACTTCAATGTATTACTCTAGGATGCTTTCTGCATCACTTCAGCGTATTACTCTAGGATGCTTTTTGCATCCTAGAGTAATACTCATGGATTGTTCCCTAATTAGCAGAAAGAAACAATAGTTTACACATAGAATCCAAAGTAAAGATTCATTTGAATAATATGTAATAAACATAGAATGTGCTTTTTTGTCACTATATATTATATTAATATAGCTCATAATCCACCTTGAAAAATTCTTACATTGGGTCAGAGAGAAAGATAGCATAATAATCATTCAAAAACCTTCCATGTCTGAGGTTCTAAGGTCGGGGGGTTCAATCCCTGGTCTCTCTCTGTCTTTATCTTTCTCTCTCTTTTTCTGTGTTTCTTAAAATGAAATAAATCAAATAGCAAATGAAATAGGGAGTGGTTAATGTAAAAAAAATCAAGAAGAAACTTAAAAATAAGTGCTATATATCTCTGGAGAGTAGGATAGCATAGGGACTAAGAGCACATATTCTATAGTCAGAACTAATGTGATCTTGGCACATTATTTTATGTCGCTGAGAACTAAATCTCTACATCTGAAAAATAAGGAAAATAATAGTATTTATTCAAAAGCCAGTTGTGTGGGGTAGTTAATGCACACTGTATACTTACAACAGGGGGATGTGATAGATTACTTGTGTTCACACTTGCTCACTCTTCCTACTGGTATATTCTTTTTTTAAAATTCTCTTTTTATTTTTATTTATTTACTATTGGATAGAAATAGAGAGAATTTGAGGGGAGGGGGGTAGAGAGGAAGAGAGACAGAGAGTCAGAGAGACACCTGCAGCCCTACTTCACCAAGCATGAAGCCGGCAGGTGGGGACCAGGGGCTTGAACCCTGGTCCTTGAGCACTGTAGTGTGTGTGCTTAACCAGGTGCGCCACCGCCTGGCCCCTTGTATATTCTTTTTTAAGATGAGTCACTTTTTCAGAAAAGATTTCGCATTTATATTTCATTTGGAAAAAATGTATGCGGGATGCAAAGGTGTAGAAGTGATGCTATTTTCAGGAGTCAGAGGAGGGGCAGGAAGAGAGGCAGGGAAAGATTTAGTATGATACATGGTAAAACTGGCAGCATTTACAAATGACTATGGAAACACAGTCACTGGTAACAAATAATCACCCCCCCCAAGTTCATTAAAATAACATTGATCATTGATGTTATGTAAATTTAAGATGTACAATGTGATTGTTTGTGATGTGTATAAACTGAAGTGATTAGCACAAAAAGGTTAGGTGGCTTATCTATCCTTAATTAGTTTGGACTACAGATAGCTAGGCGGGTTTTTTTTTTGTGTTTTTTTTTTTTTTACTGAGAACAAAAAGAGTGTATGATAACTGAAAGTTAACAAATTAATTCTAGGCTGTTGGGTGGTGGCACAGTGTTGAGCACACACTTTACCATATGCAAGGAACTGGGTTCAACCTCCTGATCCCCATGTGCAGCTGGGAAAAGCTCACGAAAGCTTTTCATGGGGAAAGCTTCACAGGTGAAGCAGTGCTACAGGCATCTCTCTCTCTCTCTCCTTCTCTTTCGCTGCCTTTCCCTCTCAATTTCTCTGTCTTACCTAAGTAAAAAATAATAATACATATTTTTAAAATAAAAAAACCAAAATTCTATAAAATATCTAACCCTCATACTCAAGAGAGAAGAAAGGAAGAAGGGAGGAAGGGAGGAAGGGAGGGAGGGAGGAAGGAAGGAGAGAAGACACAAAATTAGACAAAGGACACAATGTGGTCAGAATATCTACAGCACAGGTAGTGCTAAGGTTAACAGAGTTTCTGTTCTGTTTTTAATCTGTCTGTCCCCTCTCCCCTGCTCTGGTCCATTCTCTTGCATTAGTACCCCAAACTGGGTTCCACACAACTAAACTGTTCACTCTGAGAGCAGCATGGTTTCGGTAATTATTTAGGAAATATGAAATGTACCACTTCTCTGGAAAGAAAAAAAGAATGGGAGCCGGCCTTGACTATTCATTTAGAGAACAAGAATTTTGTTTTCATTGTTAGATGTAGGGAGAACAATGTAGGCAACATCTTAATTGAGAGAAGGCCATTAGTAAAACTCAATATCCCTTGTGAGCCTACCTTAACACCCCAAGAAGATTCTCATTACTTGATGAAAAATCACAGCTTTAGCTTGTTAAGAGGGCATAATTCGAGTGGACCATGGAATCTTCATGTCTCTGTATGGCTCTTTGAAGGGAAAAATCTTATGTTTTTGTGACTGTCGCGGGTCAGAGGTTCAATTCTGTACTTCTTTGTCACTTCTATATGCTTTACTGTAATTTACCGCGCAGCGAGAGCTCATAAAACAAAACTGTCTATTCTATTTTAGCTACTAATTCTAGTTAATCAAAGATTTCCAGCCAAACAACCCAGCATGAGACTCTGCAAGGAAAATCTGAGGAGAACAAAGCATTTTGTCAAATAACACATCCCGTGATGTAAACACATATGTCTCTTAAAGGAAATTTTATCGTTTCCACATTATCTGCACACAAAAGGGGCATTCTTGTCGCAGACCTGGTGCGACTGTGGAGTCATCGTCACTGGAAACAAGAGCCTGATTAGGTTCCCACACAGATATGAATAGACTTTCCTTTTTAGTGAAATAGCTGCTTTTATTCCTTTTTAAAACAGACTGGTAATTGTCACCCTAAAAACACTGAATTGTACTAGGGCAACGTTTGTTTCTGCCTCCCCCTCCCCCCATCTTTTTAGAAGCAGCCAATAACATCGCTATCCCTTCTGGTGGGTCCTCTTCTGCAAAGTCTGACTTAATCCACAGCTGTGTGAATGCGAAAAAGGGACACAGCAGGCTAAATTTGCTGGGTCTCTTGTCTGCTAATAAAGTGCACAGTCTGCAGGACAGATGTTAAGAGGATCTGCTAAATAAGTCAGTGGCAGAGATCCTGACCTCTGCCAAGGAACATTTTATTACTCCAGAAAGGGGCATCACTGCAGGCATTAACAGTGAAAAGAATCACAGCTTTTCTTTAGAGACTTTTAGCCCTTGTTTCATCCTTAGGTTAAGCTATATCATCAGGCAATATGCTAAATATGACTTGGTCTCATACAAACTGCAGATTACAAGAGTTCCCCAAACCCCAGGAAAATGGTTGGACCTTGGCTTCACTTCAAACTTAAACAGTTCTGTTTATTTTTGCATGTATCATCAGACGATTTCTACTGTTTCACTTACCACAGGGCACCATTGTACCAACTATTAATCTTCCCAAACACAGTTCCCTAACCATTACACTTAGAGTCAAGGGAAAAATGTAAACTAGAGTCCAAATTCATAGAGGGCTATGACAACACACTTCATCATTTACATTTATGGGCTGAATAAAATCAAGTCTCCTGCAAGTGTTGCAAATCCCCAAGCACATGGTCAAGGAGACTTTGTGGCCTGACTCCTCCCCTCCCCTTTCCAACCTCACCTACTACTACTCTTGCATACTGAGTCAGTGCCAGACTCTTGGCCCTTCTTTTCAATGTGCCGTGCTCTGTGCTCTCAATTACTTCTGTACCTATGGGGCAGGCCTGAGTTTTGTTTTTGTTTGTTTTTCTGTGTCTCTGTGTGTGTGTGTGGGGGGGGGGGGGTGCTCGCTTTCTCTTTGCTGTGTGCCTGCCACTCTGCATCCTTCCTCACAAACTTACTGAATGTCTGTTTCCTTTCACAATTCAATTTCAACATCAGCTCATCCATGAGTATCACCGATACTTTCTCAGGCAAAACTTACTGTGTACTCCTCATCCACAACTGTCTTAACAATGACTGCCCTGATAACTAGATTATGGGCTCTCTGGGGGAAGGGCTCAGGTTGTGCTGGCCTTGGTATCCCCCAAACAGAAAAAAAAAGTGTTCATTATTAGCAAACACTTGGGGGAATAAATGTATGAATGAACTAATTCTTTGTCATGTTAATATCGGTTTATATTCTGCCCTGTCATTGCTAGCAGCACTATGACAAGGTCTTACATTTACATGTGCTTTATATATCTTTTTGTAACAAATAATCTTCAGCATGCTGGTACATTCACTGAGAGAAAATCATTATATATATATATGGACTCTTCTCCACACAGGCCCACCTAGAATGCGTGGGATCATGAGATGAGAGGTCCTTTTGGCTTTCTGTTCCAGTTCAGCTCCATCCATCCACAATGTTCTTCTCAGAGTCAAATTGATTTCATACTGTTGCCTTCTGTTTCTGCACATCCTAAACCACCTATAAATCTAAACTGTGGAGCTTTTCTAGTGAGTTTGTCTTCCTGGTGGGCTCCATCTCTTCAACTGCAAAACCAGACAGTGTGTAAAGTACTTTCCATAAGTTTTTTTTTTTCTTATTTACTCCTCAAGTGCCGGGATAGCCTGAGGGTACTTCTTCCCGAGCTAGTGCTCTCTGGCTTGGAGAGAACTCAACTGGAGCCGATCTAGGCTGCTGCGTGGGAGAGGGATCAGGAACTTGTGCCGCACTAACTTCCGCAGGAGATACACTCTGGAACTCTCGGAGCCGGAAAGCAATTTCCAAGTGTCTTTAATCAGAAGAGCAGCTGTTTTTATACTCTCCAAGTAGGGTGGAAACAGGATGTGATATAGAGAGGGTGGAGAGAAAAGTGACTGGTGAAAATCAGAGTGTGACAAGGAGAGGGCGGAACAGGCGAGAATCCTATCACTGAACCACCAATGCCCTGGAGGGAGTGTGGTGCTTTATGTAAATGTAAAAGTGATTTATGTAAATAGACCAAAGCTTTGAATGGGATCAGTAAATCCCTATATAGGCATATGGTTAAGCAGAAGCCAGGGGGAGGTGGCATACTACCCAACACTCAAGACAGGGTATTTCTCCTAATCCCATTTAGTAGAATTTTAGCAGAGAAAGATTAATTTACCCAAGCTTATGAAACCATTGACAATGTTAGAATCTTCTTGCCTATTTATTTGTATGTTTTCTTCTTTTTCTTCTTCTTCTTCTCCTCCTCCTCCTCCCCCCCCCTCCTCCTCCTCCTCCTCCCCCCCCCTCTCCTCCTCCTCCTCCTCCTCCTCCTCCAAAAAATAGCAGTTTTTCATGATTGGTGGAAGCTCCTGTATATGGTTCTGTAGTTACTAGCTGGCCATCACTTTGTGCTAAGTCTCACACTTTTTCAACTCAGGACCAGTCAATCAGGCATAGTTACCAGACAGAGCAGCACTATGACAGCAGATGAAATTCCATGGAAGGTGGAGTATAAGCTATCTATTATCTATCTATCTATCTATCTATCTATCTATCTATCATCTTTCCATCCATCCATGTATCTTTCTACCTACCTAAAATACAAAGAATGAAAAAGTTGGCCAGGCAATAGTGGTATCCTGCAATATGCATCCATGCCATAAAAACAAGTAAGAAACAAAATCAAATTACACATGGTATAGCTGAATATAGATGAATCATACATAACTTCTTTGTTCTGAAACTGAAAATGCCTCTTTATTAAAATTATTGATAAATAGGTAGAGAAGTAGAGGTCCTCCACTCAAATCAGTCACAGAGGCCTCAACTATCTTGACAAATTTCATTCCCGTGTTCTGACTTATTCTCTTCCTCTTTCTCTCTCACACCGACTCTATGATTTGACTACACCTCGGGCCCTAGAGCCAAAATTACCTTGGATCCGAGGTTTTCCAAGAAGGTGAACAACAACACTCCAGAGGGATATGTCTTTTATTATTATTATTATTTTTAATGTGGATTAAGAAGCTCCTAGCCCTGAAGGGCAATCCTCGTGCAGACATGACCTTCTCCTTAGTGATAGTGTCTGTATCTCCTTTCTTTAACAAAATTATTTTCTTTTTCTGTTTTAGGCAGACCAATGATATGATCAATTGTGAGTAGTATGCTAAGCCACTTTACCTATAGAGATTTTAAAATAGGCCTTTGAGAAGGAGTTTGATACAATTCAATGACTGAGGTAATAAATACCTCTGTCCATTTGAGCATTAAATGACCCGTTGAAATACAGCTTGGTTAGAGGGGATTTCAGAAAATAGACTTACTTTTTTAAAATTTCTCTCCCACCTGACTACAGTGGAGGTTGGCCAAAAGCAGCCCAGTCACTTCCCACAGTCTTTCAGCAGTATTAATTAAATACAACCCCCTTAGAACTCTAGCAGTTCAGTGAGAACTCCATAACCTTCTTCTTCAATATATTACTGTGAGCACAGCCAAAATCTCCTTCTAAGAGGGCTTCTTTGTGCACACAATTCTCACTAGTAAAAATTATAAAAAGAAAAGCAGTACAATACGACAACTGATATCTCAAAATGCATTTAAAATGCTATTTCTATATGTACTGTATTAAAAAAATCCTATCAGAAAAGGAATTAGCAGAACAGAAGGCTTCTGCTCTCTTTAAGACAGGTAGAGAAGTTCTCAGGTGACAAAGTGAAACTAAGAAAATCAGTGTATAGTTCTGTCAAGCTCCTGCCTAAGAGTCTCCCCTTCCCTTCCACTTCAGAAAAAAAGTTCCCCAGCTGTACAAACGCTGCTATATTTTTCTCTTTTTAGCAGATGCCGTTATCTTCTGTTGCATAAATCGGACCAAATTCTAAAATTGCTGGAGGACTTGTTTTATACTAGACATTTGAAATGAGAAAAAAAAAAAAATCTCTTTAAGCTACTGGGTTTATGTGTCTAAAAAGTCTCATCCACTGTCCAGAGCTATTTGTAAATTAAATCATTTTAAAATAAAGCTCTTTAATACTCTATAATTAGTCTGGTCTCTCTGAACATGACTTTACTGTAAATGCTCCTCCCTGACTTTCCTATTGTCCCAAGATTCCTGAGAAGAAAGCAGCCAAGCGATAATTCAACATTATTGCTGCTTCAGTGCACTAATCGCTTAGAGCAGCAAAGACTCAACGCTCTCTGCCCCACAGCTCCCTCAGCCGCCTGGCCTCAGGCAGACATCCCGACCCAGCAATGTCCAGATGTCAAGAGGATCCCCCGCTCCGGATGCAGCAGGCGCTCCGTTCCAGTATGGTTCAACATCTGCTTCATCTGCTGGCGTGCAACCTGCTGAACACACTCAAAGGGCAGAGCAGCCTAGAGACAGGCTAGGACACTCATCCCTGCGGCTCATCAAAACTTGGAAGTCAGAAGACAGCCCTAGGAAGTCCCAGAAGAACAGAGCACTTGCACCTTAGCAAGAACAGTCTAAGATTTCCCTCAAACGAAACAAAATAAAACAAACCCTAAAGGGTAAGATAAGACAGATTTTGTGGTAGTTCTTCTTATTAAATTATTATAGGTTTGAAGTTTCTTTTGGTCATTTAATTGGAAATTTGGAAAGTAAGTAAACTCTGTCGAGATTCCAAGAATGTTATAATGACTTGGAATTTTTTTCCCTTTTATAATTTCATTACACTTGATTCAATTTACTTGAAAATTATGAGAGGACAAGTCGTGAAAGAAAAGCCCCTAAGTGACTGATGCTTCCAACCTGTAAGTCAACAGGGTGTTGAGCAGAAGATTCTGGTCAAGGAGCAAGTTTAAAATGTGTTAAGCCATCTATGTCTTTGCTTTTTTGAATTTCTGCCTTTTGTAGATGATCATTCTCACTCAAGTCACTTAACCAATCTTACCCTCACTTTTTCCTCCTAAAACATGAATATTAAAGCACATTCATTGAAAGGCTAACTATAAATCTTATTAAACTGTAAAAGCTAAGCATCATGTGTTCTATATGTGTGTGTAAATGCATACACACGTATTACATGAATACTAGTCTTCCTATCTTTTCTTTTTTTCTAATATTTATTATTTATTTGCTTTTGTTGCTTTTATTGTTGTTATAGTTGTTTGTTATTGATTTCATCGTTGTTGGATAGGACAGAGAGAAATGGAGAGAGGAGGGGAAGACAGAGAGGGCGAGAGAAAGACAGACACCTGCAGACCTGCTTCACCGCCTGTGAAGCGACTCCCCTGCAGGTGGGGAGCCAGGGACTTGAACCAGGATCCTTTTTTTCGATCCTTGAGCTTTGCGCCATATGCTCTTCACCTGACTCCCCCCTATCTTTTCTTTCATGTGTTATTTCCACCAGTCACCAGTACACTGCTCAGCTCTGGTTCATGGTGGTGCAGGGGACTGAACTGGTATGCTAGTCTCAGAAATGGGTCTCTTTGCAGAAACATTATGCTATCTCTCCTGTCTTTTTTGTTTTTGAATGAAATAATTTCAGTCTTCCTTTATAATATTCTATCCATTTTTCAAATACAGGTATCAAAGATAAAATTCTGGGTAATTTATTATGACATTAAAGGTGGATTATAGCTGATATTATAAGAGAGGAATGAAATCAGTACAGATTATTGGAAAGGAAGACTTCATTTACTTTAAATATTTCTACTTATTTATTATTGGATAGAGACAGAGAGAAATTGAGGGGAGGTGGAGACAGAGAAGGAGAGACACAGAGAGAGACACCTGAATTTCTGCTTTACCATTTGTGAAGGTTCCCTCCTGCAGGTGGGACCAGGGGCTTGAACCTGGGTCCTTGTGCACTGTAATGTGAGTGCTTAACCAGGTGTGCATCACAAATAGCATCACAAATGGTAGAGCAGTGCACTGCCTCTCTCTCTCTCTCTCTTCCTCTCTCTCTCAGAAATAAAAAGATATAATTTTGTTTTATTTTTTTAAATTCCCATTTAAAGCTTTGCTTTAGTAACTGACCAAAAGGGTTGAGGCTTTGGAAAATTTAGTTCTACTTTGCCTCCATTTTTAGTTTATTAAAACAAAATCCTAGACTTTCATGAAATGTGAAACTCTCATTAAATTATTACTAGTATAAGAGAGTTGGTGTATATAAAACTTGGAAAATGTCAAATTAATTCCTCTCAATTTGACTTAAGGGGACTCAGCTGATGTCTTCCTTTATGAAGGAGGAATGAAAGAAGAAAATAGATGGTTTCTTAACATCTGTGAAGTAACCAGTACACAATATACAGGAGCAATTTGTTGATTGACATTTAATTAGGGAAAAGATTTTATTATTAGCACCATGTCAATGTGCAAGGTATGTAAAAGAATCTCGTTATAATCCTAATACAGATACTCTTAAAAAGTCAAACCAAGATGCTTTCAAACCATAACTGGGAGCTTAGACGGTTACAACCTTTTCCTGTAAGCATAACCAAGATTAATACAAACAGGCACACCTATAGTATATGAACTCATCTATCAATAACATAGAGAGCGACAATCCACAGAACGGTAATAAGCATGTGTTAGCTCTAGTAGTCAGGAGTATTAACCTTTCACTGGGTCATGCCTGTGAGGAAAACTTGTTCAACTATAGCTTTTCAATCCCCTTCAGTTCAATATCATTCAAATCATTTTGGGGAAGGGGAGAATTAACATTGTTCAGACTGTCATACTACTCAGAGATGTACTCAGACAGTAAGTACAGTGCCCCCTAAGAATTATAATAGTTTAATTTTGTTGGTTTGCTTTGCTTTTGTAGACCTGGCATTTTGCAGACTCACAGTTTCATTCTGGTGTGTTTTCCCAGTCATTCAAGGCAACACCACAGCATGAGGTTTTCTCCAGTGCTGGTTACCTTCAGTGTGGGGCTGGGGCTCGACCTGGGATGCACACACGGTAAGGAATGCACCCTACCTGGTAAGCTACCTTGCCAGCTCCTCCCCCCACAGCACTTTTATAGAAATAAAAATAATTCCAAAAGGCATATGCAACCACAGACACATTGAATAAAAACAATACAGAACCAAAGTAACTAAAACAATCTTGAAGGACAGTTAGAAGAGTCACACTTCCTCTTTTCAAAATATACTACAAAACTAAGACCATCCAAATAGTATGAGACTCTTATAAGATAGCTATGTAAATGAAGGAACAGAATAGAGAGCCCAGAAATAAACTCATGAGAGTATAGTCTGGTAAGTAGTCTGGTACTAAAATCTCCCAATAGGAAAAGGATAGTCTCTTCAATAAATGGTGTCGGGCAAACTGAAGATCCAGATACAAAATTAGGAAAGTGGACCTTTCTCATAAAGAAGGATAAAAATTAAGCTTAACTGGATCAAAGATTTAAAACTTTAGGGTATATAACCAAAATAACTGAAATCAAGATCTAAAAATAGCATCTGTATTCACATGTTGACTACAGCATTACTCAAAGGAGCCTAAGCACAGAAACAAACTGGATGAATTAATAGAGAAAATTTGTCATATATATAAAACAGAATATGATTAAGCCTTAAGAAGTAGAAATTCTGCCATTTTCCAAAATATGGATGAACTTAGAGGGCTCTGGGCTAACTGATAGAGCTAGACACAGGACAAACACCATGTTACACCACATGTATGAGGAATGTGTGGGCTGCCACAAGTTGATGAATGGCAAAGAGGAATTAGTTAAAGGAGGGAGAAAACATGACAGTTATTCAAATGATTTTCATGCCTGAGGCTTCAAGGGCCCAGGATCAATCCCTTATACCACCATAAACCAGAGTTGAGCAGAGCTCTGGACTCTCTCTGCACCTTTCTCTCTTTTATTAAAATAAAAGAAATAAAATTTTTTTAAAGGAATTGGTCAAAGGGTACAACATTTTAGTTATGCAGAAATGAGTAAGTTCTAATTTCTGTTTTGTAGCAGAGTCAACAGTTAATGTATTGTCTACTTAAAAACATTCTAAGAGGACAGGTCCAGTGTTAAATCTCTTATTACAAAAAATGATGATGATAATATATCATCAGTGGTGGGAGGAAATTTTTGAGTTGACAGATATGCTTTTAATCTGACATTAGGAAAGATAACCTTAAATTAGGAAAGACAGAGGACTGCCCTGGTTTTGTAGTCTAGGGCTCTAACCTCCCACTAAGCTGTCTCTGTGAATGTGGCTGAACCATCTAATCAATTATAATGCATGTAACTTGAATACAGTGAGTAAAAGGGCTCTTTAGTGTGAAGAACCATATTACTCAACTTTTGGGCATTACCTTAAAACAACTTAAAATCAATTTCTTTTTTAAAAAAAACTAGTCTCTAAATAATTTGTGTGTAGGGATAAACTTTTTCTGTCTCACTGAATACAATAGCAAGTCAGGCTTTTAAATACCAGAAAATGCCTTATTATTTTTCATCTTTTTCTGACCTTCCTATCTTTCTTTAACCCCATTAGAATTTTCTTGGCATCTGCATTTTGATTTATTAAGCCCGCCTTAAAATAAAAAGGCTGTTATATGAATGCTTGTCTCCTAAAGATAGAGAAATTGAACACATATATGTATAAAGAGTTTCAAATAAAAGGTTAAGTCTCAGGTGGCTAGCAAAATAAAATTCAGTATTTCATTCATTTTACCAAATCTGGTGCTAGTCAATGTTGGGGACTCAGCAGCAGACAAAACAGACTACAACCCTGAAATTTACTGACTTGTGTTCTAGTAGATTGATTTCACCCCTCAGAATCACTTCAAGCAACAAAGTGAGAGTAGACTTGTGTGGTTATTGGAATGCTGGGGAGTTTATTACTATACTAATATTAACTAACATATAACTTGTTACCCTACTCATTCACAGGAACCTCATGAGAAATTATCATTCCCTTTTTACAGTGAACAAACTGAAAAAGAATTTGAAAGCTATACAGGACAACTAAGAAATACATAACGGAAGCTGTAATGGAAGATTCTGATTCCATTATCATTCCATTGGATCACAGCTCATCTAATCCTAGCCACAATGATGCTCACAAGCTCCACCAGTCTTTAAGTGGAAGGGGTGAAGGGAGACTGATAAGGAGAAAGGCAAGGATCTCCTGTCGAAGCCAGAGCACTCAAACCAGGCTTTGACTCCCTGCACCCCCTTACCTCCATTGGATAGCTAGTAACAGGGCACACTAATCAATTTTTCATCCAACTCTCTATAAGAAGTCACAGCCTTCAAAGCCGACCCAGGAAAGCTAACTCACCCTCTCATCCCTCCACAGCAATGAGGCATGTCTACAATGGCAAACAAGAAGACAAAGTCTAAGCCAGAGAGGCGCATCTAAATACAGTATCATAAAGACGCAAACTGGAACCGAAATAGAGGTGGAACTATTCAGTGTTGATGGGTACTTCTTCACTCACCATTTGTAGCATGAAAATTGACAATATCATTTAAATAAAATATGTGTTTGTATCCACTTTTGCAAAAACTCCAATTGTTCTCCATCTTTGCAAACTTGGCGAGACTTTAATAGTTTCCTTTAAGAATAACTTATGGTTGATAGGTTGTCCTCGTGTCTTAAGGCTCTAATTATACTTCTTACTTCAAATTGTCCCCAAACTAGATCTGATAAGTAAAAATGAGTATTTACATAAGTATTTAAAATTTTTTCATATTTAATTTCTTTCACTTAAGCAACTACCCATACTATCATTTTAAGAAGTTCTCTGCTAAAATATGTTCTAACTAAAGCTTGGTGGCTTTGAATGTTCGATAAAAATCATTCTCTGAGGCTAATGAAGACAGAAACTCTGCCCGTAACAATATTAAGTTTGTTTTCTCTGGTGATTCACAGAAGTGAGCAATCTGTCAGTAATACACTGAGTGAAATTACTTGTCTTGTAGGGATAACTGCTGACAGTCACTTTCTCTCAGAGCTGACCCAAACATATCCCTGCTGACAAACAAATTACTGTGTCTAACTTTTGAAAAGGTAACTAGCTTGTTTTTAATTTTGATTGGTCTTTCAAAATCTCTTATACATTTGCTCAGCTCCATCCTTCATTGTATTAAAAAGGGGGGAGAGGGGAAACAGGAAAGAAAATGCTTAAGGGGAAAGGTTTAATTTTTTTTTAAGCATAGAAAGAAAAGCCCTATCATTTGGAGACAAGGAAAATAGCCGCTTTTGCTTCATTCCAAGACTGTTAAACGGATAAAACTGGTAAGTGTGTCTTCCCAACATTAAGACTGGCAGTACCATCAGTGAGTGACTGGCTGACTGAACACATTACCAAGACAGTACTGTAAGAATTAATTTTCTTCAATAAAGTGATTTTTAAGGCTCATATATTTCACAATCTAAACATATGTCACTGTTTCATAAACAAAATAAATGGATTAAAATAATACATTACCAATATGCTGACATGTGGAGATATTTTAATTAGAAATTCTTAAGCTGTGTGATATTTCACTGCTGTATTTGCGAAAGAGAAGCATGCATCATTTAATAAGAAAGCACGAGACAGGTGTATTACTTTGCATGATATGGTACCAGATTGTGTTTAATATAAGCTACAGAAATGAGACATTACACCCAATTAGAAACAAAACAGAACAAAAAAAAATCACTTTAATGCTCTTTCCTATTGCCTGTAAACAGATAAGATGAGTCAATATGCTGAAGCCACCTTTTCATTTAAAGAAGTCATACAGATCTTGGTTTCTGAGACCATTTTTTTTTCCTCAGAAATAATCCAATATTCTAGCTATTTAAAGGCCATATTTACATGGCTGCCTCATTATACTTCTCTCCTCCCTGATACTCTTTTTGACTTAGTTGAAGGACCAATGCTAACATAGCTGAGGAAAGCAAATGGCAACTGGTCCTGAAATTTATAAGGGTGAGGGAATTGGAATAAGTAGCAATATAATATATTGTTTACTGTAGCAAGTGCCCTCTGTTCTCTAAAGGTCAAAAGCACTGTAACCATCGAATTACCGTTTCTGATTGTTCCCAGGGTTAAATACATTATCAAAATTAATGGCTCAAGTCCCTTAACCTTCAGATAAGTGAATATTCGTGCCTCCATCTGCTGAAGTGTTCAACTAAAAATAGAATTCTTTGGCCTTCTCTCTCCTAAATTGGGCCCCTGAGGCAGAGAAACCATGCCTTAGATCAGCAAAGTGTATCCCCTCTAAAATAACTCTTTCCTGAATCTATCTATCCTATTTTAAAGAAAGAAATAACTGGTTTTGATACTTGTTCTCAACTTGATAACAATTTCAGGCTTCTAGGGTATAGATTTAAATGCTCTTAAGATTCACTCAAGTTCATTAATACTAGAGGAGACAACCTTTGAAGGATAAATTAATTGTAATTATCAGATAGAAAGGGCCAAGTCTGAGCAACGTAGCAGGGTGTGTGTGGAGGTGAAGGAACAGGTGGTGTTGGTATGATGTGCTACTGGTCTTCCGGACAATCTCTGTCAAGAAATAAAACGGTTGAATATACAGGCAATGTTTCCTTAGTAACAGTCTCTCGTGATCATGACTGTGGGCAGAGTTGTGACATCTGAGGGGAAGATACTGGCTAGAAAAGAAGGCAGACTTTAAAAAATCAACAAAGTGGGGGTTGGGCAGTAGCACAGCAGTTTAAGTGCACGTGGCGCAAAGTACAAGGACCGGATTTAGGATCCCGGTTTGAGCCCCCGGCTCCCCACCTGCAGGGGAGTCGCTTCACAGGCGGTGAAGCAGGTCTGCAGCTGTCTGTCTTTATCTCCCCCTCTCTGTCTTCCCCTCCTCTCTCTATTTTCTCTCTGTCCTATCCAACAACGACAACATCAATAACAACAATAATAACCACCACCACCACAACAAAAATCAACAAAGTAAGGGGGCAGGGCAGTGGCGAACTTGATTGAGCACATATATTATTACAGTGCACAGAATGTAGGTTCAAGCCCCTGGTCCTCCACCTGCAAGGAAAAAGTGTTGCGGGTGTCTCTCTCTGTCTCTTCCCCCTTCTGCCTTGCTCTTCCCTCTCGATTTCTCTGTCTTTATCTGATCATAAATAAATAAAATAATATTTAAAAAATAAAACCAACGAAGTAAGATGTTACTCAATCCTATCCTATCTCTACTTTGTTTAATATTTAAACTGTTCATGCTTGCAGCACTTTAGAAGTAGGTGTCTAGGACAGGTGAAATAGCTCACTTGGTTAGTGTGCTGCTTTGCCGTGTGTCTAGCCCAGGTTTGAGCCTGGCCCCTCACAGCACTGAAGGAAGCTTCAGTGCTGTGGTCTTTTTCATTCTCTCCACTCTGCTTCTGCCTCTATGTAATAAAGAAGGAGGAAAAGGAGGGAAAGGAGGGAGGAGGAATAGGAAAAGGAGAAGAAACAGGTGTTGACTCTATTGCTCATGAACACACTAGAAAGTGCCTTAAACTTATCCCAGGAATATTTAGGAACCCTGTCTTTCAAATAAGGTTAACTTTTTTTTTAAGCCAGTGTACTGTACAAGCAAATAGTTTCCTAATATTCAGGGAAAAAAAGGCTGAAAAATTAATGCAAGAGGGTAAAGCAAGAATAACCAAAAGCATAGGAGATACTCAAAATTTAAATTCTCAGTTTAAGCCCCAAACTTAAACTGCAAAGCTATTAGTGTTTGCTTGTTAACAGGCTCCTAATTTATCCAAATTAAAACAACAGGTATGTGGTACATATTGTGACTTTTATAGAAGCACCAACACAACACTATACAGACTTGGCACTCATTTATATGACACCGTGGTATGTAGAAAGCCAAGAGAAACCAGATGGGCTAGATTAGGGGTCAGTGGTGGTGAGGGGGACAGAACTCGGCATTGCTGAAATGTCAGCAAAGGACTACATAGAAAACTGGCTAAGAGCAGGTTCATGTATTAAAGCCCAACACCTTGAAAGAAAAGAAATCAGAAGGAGAGGAGATTTTAACTTGAGCCAACCTGCTTTCACACTTGCAGCACTTACAAGTTTAACACACTGTCCTGAGTAGGTAAACTTGCTAACCGCCATCATGCAGAAGAAAGACTTGTTCTTGATGTCCAGTTATCTCTCTACTTAGTTATCCTAAACATTAGAGTTTTATCAGAATATCCAGAAACATAGCTCCTTCTCTACAACTGAAAGAACACATTAGAAGAGAAATAACTGATTGCTATATAAAAGCCAGCAGCAACTGACAGTATGTGCCTGGTCATGTCCAGATAAAAGCCCCTTGTCTAACATATCAAAGTGAAAGGAAGAGAAGGTTTGCAACAAGCAGTGGAACACTTCCTTAGGCTACTTCCACGGGGCCTTTGATCATTTCCTCTTAGGAGGGAACATTCTCTATCACTTTCTAAAAATGCAGACTCAATATTATCAACAAAGATAATATCAATGAGATATATTACTGATTACGTAACATTTGATGGATAGACAATCAGAGCCAGTAAGAGCTGAATATAGTACTTTTCTAGATAAGACTTTAAAAAAAAAAAAAACAACTGGGTTTTCCATCCTATGTTAGAACATAAAAGTTAGTATAAGATCTAACAGATATATAAAGTTGAAATGTTTAAAGTTTGAGATAACTTGGTGTGTGTATGTGTGTTGTGACTGAACAGACAGCTAGTGAATCCCCAGTATTTTATAGTTTAGAAAGGTACTCCAATAGTATTGGAGAGTTACAAAAAGTGAACTTGGAGACAGGAGGACATAGTCCTTGTAACAGAAAAAAGTTCAGTTTTCCAAATAGTCATATATGTCATCTCCTCCCAGGTAGTAAGAACATCTCACAAAGGGGGGGGCACTTTATTTGAAAGTTGAATATGAAATGGGATCTTATAAAAATATAACAGACAAAAAGCAACCAGTCAGTTCTAGATACCCATCCATAATTCAGCCTGACTATATTACACTAAAAATATGAATTAATTAATATTTTCTGAATATTTTATAGTCTTTGTTAAATCACTTGACCTCTCTAAGCTCCACTATTTTTACTTATACAAGAATTATTATTTATCAGTTTTACAACGTTCAAATGATATGTTCAAACACCATTTTTATAAATACTTAAGTGTTTCTAAACACTGTATAAAACATAGCAGAGGAAGTAAAGAATGACACCTATAGGGTATAAAAAAATTTCCTGTCATTATGTAATAGTAATTAAAAGCCTATCTCGGGGGGTATTTGTTTGGGGTTTGCCTTTTTCTCTGAAAAATGGAAGCAAAAATGAGCCTCCTTTGGAATGAGAAAAAGGAACAATTTTAGTGTTTGCCACTTAAAAAAAAAAAGACTAGAATATGACTGAACAATCCAGTCCCCCACCCACTGAAGCACCAATGGAAGCATTCATACCTCAATCTGTTTGTGGTTGTAAGAATGGCCACCACCATGTTCAAAGGTGTCCAAACTCCTGCCAAAACGGTCACTTAGGCCCTTTAGCCTTGGATTAATTTGTGGGTGGGAGACATGACCCTTCTGTTTAGTAGAATATTCAGAAAAAAAAAAAAAAGACAAAGCACACTGTCAGAACTCATGAAACAGAACACATACTTCTAAATCTAAGGCACAGACTACAACAAAAAACAAAAAGTAGACTTTAGACCTAGATATTCTCTTTCACAGAAATTTGGTTACAGGACCAAAAATGGTGATGCTTGCTTATTTCTGCCTCTGATTCAAGAGGACACTCAGAAACTTCACTATGGAGAAGCAGAAATGGATTAGGTTTACTAAGGCTGGAGTTGCTTTTAAAATTTTACCAACGACACTTAATTCCAGTGTTAGTAGTGGATAAGCGTAAGGTTTGCACTAGAGGTGGGACTGCTGCTTCCTACAAGGCACATACTGTAACTCTGCCAGACTTGTCCATTATGGACAACATCTTCAGAGCCTTCTAGATGAAGTTTAGGACACAAAATTCTCCAAGTATAGCAAAAATTATTTATTTGCAGATCCACTAAAAATACTCAAAGTGATGATTTCCATGGTAAAAATATTTGTATATATTCTACATCAAGTCATATAGGAAGTAGCGTAGAGGAATTAAAATACCTAGCCAGATGCTATTACCTCGCTTACTTAAGAAAACCCAAAAACAATTTGAGTTAATTATGCAAGTAAAAAGTTATCTTTAAACTTCTCACCATATTGAAATTCTTGATGTTCATTACATATTTTCCAAATGTTCAAATACTAAAGCTTTAGTTTCTTTTGTTTTTATTTTGTTGAAATATATGTTTACATTTGAGGTCATTTTCCCATTAAAATTAAGAGTTGGTAACACTTAAAAATACCGAGTCCAATTCTAAACACTTCATTTAACTGCGAAGAAGATAAGGTGCAGATTATTTTTTAAATTCGGGCTCTAGACACTTTACTTGCAAGGTTAGCTTTATAAGTCGGCTAATCCAGAAACATCATGCCAAGACTGCTGATCTTAAAAGAGATGAGAATACACATATTCCGGAGTAATATTTACCAAACAGTGAAAGTCATTCAGCAGTAAGAAGCCTCTATTCTAAGAGCTGTAACTACTGTCTTGAACATTTGTTTCCTATTTTGATGCTTATGCATAAAAGCCAATTTGGACATAAATGGAAAAATTGATAAGGAAAAAGCTAACAGATCCTGTAACAACTGGCCATAGGCAATTATAAAATCATTTACTCACCTTGACCGAGACCATACAGAACTAAGTCAAATGTCATTTTTCCTTTAAAAATAATGAAACTGCCCATTTTGTCTTATATCTGCAGAATGGTAAGTACATAAGGTGTTAATCCTTCTAGGCTAGGCTTAAAAATGTATTTAACGTTCAGACCATTATTTAGCATACAGCTGGTTAGCAGTTTTCCACTGAAGTACTGGCTCATAGCCCACATTTTTTTTTTCTTCTGGCACTTACCTGGAGCTGTAAAGGGCTGAGTCCAGAAGCAGCAGCAGCTGCCATTGTTGATGGAATGAACTGTACAGGGTAGTTATCACCTGTTGGAAAGAACAATGCAAACAGGTTTAGACAATGCGGAGGGAATTGCAGCAGACAAGTACAAACATGGTCCTCAGATTGCCTGAGCTTTACAACATTGCTCTAAGCCCAAACATCTGCAGAAACAAAAGGCTTAGTTGGGCACAGACTTGCATTGCTGCTTTGGAACTTTTTGTTAACAGATAGCTGGTAGGCAAACTGGCAAAACATGAATGTGATGTTAAAAAATTAAATGTGCAATTCAAGCATGTTCACTCCATTACGAATCTTGTAATACATCATTTTTTCAGAGTAAAAAAAAATATCTTAAAGCCAGGCTGACAGTTCACTGGGGAAGCATGAAGGGCTTTTTTTTATATCAGAACAACAAAAAGTTTGGGCTTGCAAGGTAAGACCAAGTATTAAAGAGTTTAAATAAAGAGATTACATGATACTATGCATAACCCTAAAGTTAATTTCATTTTCAAATAAATAGTATTTATGTATTTATTTCCTTTTTGTTGTCCTTGTTGTTTTATTGTTGTTGTAGTTATTGTTGTTGATGTCATCGTTGTTGGATAGGACAGAGAGAAATGGAGAGAGGAAGGGAAGACAGAGGGGGAGAGAAAGATAGACACCTGCAGACCTGCTTCACTGCCTGTGAAGCGACTCCCCTGTAGGTGGGGAGCTGGGGGCTCGAACCAGGATCCTCACGCTGGTCCTTGTGCTTTGCACCATGTGTGCTTATCCCACTGTGCTACCGCCTGACTCCTGCTAATTTCATTTTTTAAAGAAAGTAAATTTTAAATGCAACCTTGTCAATTTGATGGGAGAAAGAAACATCTTCTTTAACAGCATTCTGGTATCCTAAGAGGGTGGAAACCATTTTTATCCTGTGTTTCTGGTAGAATGATTCTAGTACAGAATCATGTACATTTTGAATATATCACTTCTTCTTTTATGATGATTTGCTTAGATGGTCCCCCATTTTACCTGGAATATCTGTGTTTAAAATCTGGTAAAGACTGAGCACGGCTCAACAGAGATCAATGCTACAATTTCTGTTCCAGACTCCCCCTAAGCAGGGAGATTGAAGTACCTTCTGTGACTAAGAAAACAGGTTATGTACAGAGATCTGATGAACCAGGACAACATGATGAAACATGCATAGTGAAAGGGGCCAGGTGGTGGCACATCTGGTTAAGTGCACAGATTACAGTGTGCAAGGTCCTAGGTTCGAACCTCTGATCCCCACCTGAAGGAGGAAAGCTTCACAAGTGGTGAAGCAGGGCTGCAGGTGTATCTGTCTCTCTCCCTTCCTATCTCTTCCTCCCATCTCAACTTCTGTCTCTATCCAATAATAAAAGAGATATTTTTTAAACAAGAAAAATGTATAGTGATAGAAATAATTGAAATCAAAATTAATACTTGTAGATAAATTACACAGTATCAGTGACTTAATGGAGTATCACTTTGGCTTCAGCTACTTATTTAAAGTCAGTGTTATATACTATCTCTAGGCTATATTTTAATAGGCTGTTCCTCTGCACATTTTTGACATTTATAATAATCATGCTGTTTTGCATGAACTTTTCCACACTGAAAGCTGAATGTAATAATGAAGAGACAGCATAGAAAAAAAATCACTGTAATAAAGGTAGCCAACTGGAAAGCTGTAGAACCTCTTTTCTGCATGGACTCTAGTACCTGGAGACCTCCTGGTGCCCTTGGTTCCTTGGAACTCATCTTGCTTGCTATGTGAAGTGCTACTCAGCTGGCCCAATGTAAATGTTAAGTTGCTTTCACTTTTAACAAATTGTTAGCTTCTAATCTACACAGTCTCTTTGCATCATATCCATAATACCTCATCAGACCATTGAGCACAGTGTGTGCTTGTACACAGTCCAGTAACAATTGGCTTCTGATTGCATATGGAGCGCTGCTACAATGCATTCACTAACACTATATTGTGCTGATCTCCTATGGAGTAATGTTCAAAATATCTGATCTTGTTTTTCCCCTTCCATGAGGTTGATTTGGGTTTGCAGTGCTACATACGCTTTTTAAAAAAGATAACTAGGCCAAATTCCTTTTTATAGTAAACTGACTGTCGCTTTATGCTTAAGTAATTCTACTGATCTCTCTGATATTTAAACTAAATTATCTCAAGAAAGAATATTCTAATCTAAGTCAAAGAGTGTCTTTGTTGGTCGATATCTTATCGGGTTAAAAAAAATCACAAACGATGCTGAATTAATGATGCTTCAAAAATAGGGGGAAAAAATCACCATTCCAATCATCAACATGGACTGCCTCCCGGAACATTTTAGAGCTGTTCTTTCTTTAAATATCATGCATTATTCATGCTAACTCTAAACCACAATCCCCCTCCCTGTAAGTTTAATACCAGTTGCTTTATTTGTACTAAAACATTTTTCATGTCAAACATATTTAAAAAAATCAAACTCCAAAAGAATTCCCTGGGGCACTCCTTTTTTCATAGCTGTCATGCTTCTATGCTATGAAATAGCTGTGATTTTTTTTTTATAGTTTTTGGCTTGCCAGTTAATTTATTACTATCTCTACCACACCCTGTAGCACTCTCCAGCTCACCTGCTAGATACCAACAGCTTTTTTCCACTGCTGACAAGCATAATTTTTAAAACATGTTCTTAAACTTTCTACTGGTTTGAGTCTATACATAATCTCTCCAAAGCTACTTCTCTGGAATCTATCATTGTATCAGTAGCAAGGCAAATACACTAGAGCAATATAGCACATTATAGAAAATGATTAGGAGCGAAAGAGGAAAACACAAGGGGAGGGGAAAGACAAGAGCAAAGAAAGAGAGGGTACTAACAATTGAAAAGAAAAATGTGAGAGGGAAAGGCATTTAAGATATTGTAACGTTAAATTTTTCATAATAAAGTCATGGGTTTTTCCCTCTAATTTTCTCTGTGCAGGCGTCAATCAAGAAAAAAGTTCTCAGTGGCTGACTTGGCAAAGAATCAGCCAACATGTTGTAGCAATTTTTTTCAAATTTGTCTCTGGATTTGAAATGCTTACGTGAGGACCCATTCTTTTAAAATGTATACAAAGGGAGATGAAGCCTGTTGGAACAGGTTGAGTTAGGCACGGGAGTAATCTGGCCCTCACTACCTCCAGCATATGAAGACAACCTCCAAAATTCATTCTGTAAATTCACCTTTCCAACCATAGAGATTGTTTCCAATTGACTATTTTTATCTCAAGATGATAGAACAAATAGGAAACGAGATTTTAAAACCTGTGGAAAATATTCCTGGATTTAGTCTCACTTGTCAGAATAGGCAACATTCATTGCAATTCAAACCATTCCACAACAAAAATCCTTAAATGAAAGCAAAAAAATAAAATAATAATTATCATTATAGGGGAATCTAAAATGAAGCCAAAATGTACTAAGACTTTACTACAGGAGAAAGGGTATCTGTATTAAAAACCAGGACACACTAGGCTCAGGCTAACTCCTACAAGAATACTCTTACTTTGTATAATGAAGAGATGAACTTCACTTTTATTAAAGAGTAAAAAAGCCCTGTGGGTAAATTTCTGTCAATTTACTTTAATTTTTCATAAAGATAAAGGACTAGGATGGATATAGTCTTCTGACATACTACTTCAAATCTTAACCTGCTGAGGAAAACATTTAGAGAAATTAGGAGTGAATAAAAAAGTACATTAAATTAAGAGGCAGATTCTTCAGTAACTGGCTCAGAGTGGGACTCAATTCTCACACCTAATTTCCCTCCCTCCAAAAAAGAAACCAAATAATTTCCTATCCTTTACTATCTATGAAACTGTGCAGTATGTAGTAGCATCAAAGGATGACAGTAAATCATTTGAGTCGCCAAACACCTTATAGATAGAACCCACTTTTGTGCATTCTCACCATTCTTGCTGTATTGTGGAAATATTTCTATGACAACCACTAATAGACCTGAGCATACCACTTTGCATCTTGCCTTGATGTTTATATTCAGAATAGCAAAATTTTACAACTCCAAAGATTCTGATGGAATACCATAATCAAATCTGAATTTATCTTTGTGAAACAGCGCACTTCAGCAAGTTAAGTAATAGATAACACATTTAGAATACCCAAAATAAAACAAAAGTTTCAATTTGTCTAAGGACATCTGGACAAAAAACTGGCAATGAACATGATTTATACAGATGCGATTATCATGCTCCTATTTTTTTTCCGACAAATTTTCTCTTTCATCAAAACATATCAGTGATGAAAAGAGTTTTTATCACAAGATACTAAAAATCACCTACATAATTTCTTATTTAAATAAGTTAAAAAATCAAGTATTAGTCTTAATTTCTCTGCCTACCTCATTGGTATATCAAGAGCCTTAACTAGCCCAATAAAAATATTCAGAATAAGAATATTAAATACGTGAGTGGCAGGTAAACAAAAGCAAACTCATCCACATCACACAAAAACAACTTAAAATAACAACTTCAACTGCATGGGTTCATGATAATTTACCAGCAAAGTAACCTCCAAGTGAAAGAGGTATGAGTTAAAATAATCTTAACTCTATATACTAAGATTAGTTTGTGAGCAGTTGTTAGTTGGGTGAACAAAATTTTTTTTCTGGGTCCCAAATATATTTAAATGAAATTTAAATAACTTCAAAAATATCTTTATTTTTAAAATAAATTTGGTTAAGCATTCCTTAGCCGGAGTAGATGTGCACCTCTATAATATTGTGAAAGAAACTGAATGAAAAACCCTACAAGACGTCATCTGGATAATAATGTATCTATGTATATAAACTAGCAAAAAACAAAGCTGGAATTTTCTCAACAGCATATCAAGTCTTCTCAACTTAGACCATATTTGCAGTTGTGTGAAATAACAAATTAGAAAATTCATCAAGTCTCAGGTTCAATCTCCTGCACCACCATAAATTAGAGTTGAGTAGTGCTCTGATAAAAAAAAAAAAGAAAATCCAGTCTGAATTTTACTGATGCTATTTTCTAAATATAAGAGCTTAGAAAAGGTCATCAGTTTCCTTTGACATGTAGTTTCTTCTCTTTTAACAAAATAAAGATAATACAACCTGTATCTTAAGAGTTGCTAAAAAATTCAGTAAAAATATAGATACATACAATACATGCATATATTCTGTCAAATAAATGATGTCTGATAAATGGCAGTGGAAGCAACACAATTAAAAAGCATTAGGTAAAAGTATTCTCAACATGCCATTACCTCCATAAGAAAAAGAGTATCAATAGTCTGATAAGAGGTGAGGGTATTGATTCAAAAACCAAAACTTCTCCATATAGTCCAGAACCCAATGACTCCACCAGTAATTTTTACTGAACACTTAAGAACTAATGCACTGATATAAATAGACATGTCTTTTCCAAATTTTCAAAACAATTGAAGAAGGGGAAATACTTCCCACCTTGTTCCATGAGGCCTTGACATCAAAGTTGAAGATTGCGCATTCAGATGCCACTGCTACACGGAGAAGTCACAGACTCAGTGGAGTCTCTGACAAAGTCCCGGCAATCTTTCATGAAGAAATGGGGAAGCTGACCTCAAACTAATAAAGAAATGCAAAGCCTACCAAGAGCCAGAATCATCTTGGAAAGGAAGAATCCAGTTGGGAGAATCAGACTTTCGCCATTCAAAATTTACTGCATATCTACATCAATCACATTATGGCATTTGCATACAGACAGAGGAATAGATCAATGGAATGGGACACAGAGCTACCATGTGTGTGCCACATATGCGAGTACATATATGAATGACATATATAATATCATCAGTTATTTCAATCTACTTATTATGAGAAAGAGAGAGAGAGAAAGAGAGAAAGACCAGAGATTGAACCTGGGACCTCATGCATGCAAGTCTTACTTTCTACCCTCTGCATAACTTCCCTGACTGCTGGTTAATCAATTCAAGACAAGTGTGTCAAGACCATACAAGAGAGAAATGTTGTTTTTTTTTTAAATAATAGTGCTAAGAGAACTAGATACTCACATGTAATGGAATGAAGCTGAATGCCCATTGTATGCCGTACTAAATATTACAACTATGAAACTCCTTGAAGCATACAAGTATATTTTTATGACACTGGATTGGGAATTTTCTGGGTATAGTACCAAAAGCACAGGCAACAGAAGAAAAAGACAGGCTGTAATTCATCAGTTAAAAAAAAAAAATTCATGTGGGCAAGGTTAGATAGCATAATGGTTATGCAAAGAGACATTCATGCCTGAGGCCCCAAAGTCCCAGGTTCAATCCCCTGCACCACCATAAACCAGAGCTGAGCAGTGCTCTGGTAATTTAAAAAACAAAAATCAATCTTGGCCTATTATACACATTGCAACTATGAAAGAGGTCTCATCTCTTAATTTTCACAAATACAGTTTCTCAAAATCTTAAGCTTGAATTGTATGTCTCAGTATCATGATGTGAAAGAGTAAAACAACTACAATTCCATGGTTTCTGTTCAAGTCCTCAAGAGTTTCTTTCTAGAAGGATGACTCTAATTACAGAACCAGTAAAAACAAATCTGAAACATGGGTCCCAAGTCACAACGATCATATGTTCCCCTGAAACAGCACAAGTTCTGCGGGCAACGTGCCTGGACTCCCTGTGTGCTGAAAACTTGCAATGCCTAGTGGGATACATTACGGGATCTGGGTGGGAAACGCTCTCAGTCCTAAATATATTTACTCAGATTTCCCATATAAAGATTCAGAAGCAGTGAAACTTAACATGAACATCACTCCCAAAACAGTCCTTATTCTTTAGGAAATCAGATCAATTACTTAATCACCTACCTGGAGGCACAAGCACTATAAAGTCTATCAGATTGTGGAGATCAGACAGAAAGGTGTAAAACAAAACAAACAAACAAACAAACAAAGCAAGAAGTGTCACTTATTGGGGCTGGGTGGTGGCGCACTTGCTTGGGCGCACATTATAATGTACAAGGACCTGGGTTCCAACCCCTGGTCCCCACCTGCAGGGGGAAAGCTTTGAGAGTGGTGAAGCAGGGCTGTAGGCCTCTCTCTTTCTCACTCCCTATCACTTGCTTCTCTTTGGGTTTCTGGCTGCCTCTATCCAATAAATAAATAAAGATAAAAACAAAAAAAGAAGTGTCACTTACATAATCTCTAATTTGAAGAACCAACATATAGATTACACAGTCATTTACAGAATTTTATGTGACAAGGACTCAGTGCTAAAAATGTAGTCATTGTATCACATGTCTTTCAAGTGAGATCATCACAGTTCAGTTCCTTGTCCAGACTCCAATCCCACAATCCCCCTCCCTTCAGTGAGTGATAAGAACAATGCATACAACAAGTTTCCTGGGGACATAATCTCTCTATTAATAACATAAGAACTTATCATTTTAATTGTTTTTAGTTTAATTTCATATGGAGGTAAACTTACACTAGCCAAATGTTAAAAGAATTTAAAGTTCTGGTTAAAGTCTCTGACATAACTTAAGGGTCACCAGAAGATAAGTTTTTTTTAACAGTTTCGTTTATGGTGAAGGTATCTTCTGTGTCCAAGCCTAGTGTCTTCCCTTAACTGACATAATTTTATTAACATGCTCAAGCAGATCCTTGCTGTCTAAAAACACTACTTCATGTTGCATATATAGGACTCATGGAGGCCTCTAACTTCTGAATAACAAACATGGCGCCAGTTTCCATGTTCTTAATTACAATTTCAGTGATGGTGTTAGAAAAGAATTGATAAATATAGTGCAAATCCATGAACATATGTAACAAATATCTCCTCCCTGAAAAAAAAGACATATGATTTTTCCTTCTTTACTTCCTTCCTCTTTCTTTTATCTGATAGGACAGAGAAAGATTGAAAGTAGGGCAGGGGGTAGAGAGAGGGAGAGAAAGAGAGACACCTACAACACTGCTTCACTACCCATGAAGTTGCCCCCTGCAAGCGGGGACTAGGGGTTTGAACCAGGGTCCTTGCGCATTGTAATACAAGTGCTCAACTGGGCGTGTGACTGCCTAACCCTTGGCACTGTATAAAGCTTTAACACAACTGAGGATATATTCACTATGTTCATATAGATGTCTTTTTTATATTTATTTATTTATTTATTTTCCTTTTTGTTGCCCTTGTTTTTTGTTATTGTTGTTATAGTTATTATTGTTGTTGTTATTGATGTTGTTGTTGTTGGATAGGACAGACAGAAATGGAGAGAGGAGGGGAAGACAGAGAGGGGGAAAGAAAGACACCTGCAGACCGGCTTCATCGTCTGTGAAGCGAATTCCCTGCAGGTGGGGAGCCAGGGGCTCGAACCGGGATCCTTATGCCAGTCCTTGCACATATAGATGTCTTTTAGAAAATAAGACCCATACTTGATTTCTAAAATTTTTAAAAATATTTTTATTTATTTATTATTGGATATATACAGAGAGAAATTTAGAAGGAAGGGGGAGATAGAGAGAGACCTGCAGCCCTGCTTCACCACTCTTGAAGCTGTCTCCCTGCAGGTGGGGACCAGCGGCTTGAACCTGGGTCCTTGCGCACTGTAATGTGAGTGCTTAACCAGGTGCGCCACCTCCTGGCCCCCATACCTGATTTTTAAAATGGAGAATTTTAAATTTAAAAACACCAAAATTAGTTCCTACACATATTAATAATTCATTGAAAAGGGTCCCAAAACTGGTATGGGTCTGACAATACAGATTCTGGATAAGCTAGTAAGTTTTGTTTACACCAGTGTTCTAAAAGAAGATAAGACAAATAATTACGAAGTAGTCAAGAAATCAGAAAAGAACTGAATTGCTGCACTGACAGAGAAATTTCCTGACAAAATATACTCCCATCCTTAGTATAGATGCCTGTTCCACAGGAGGCATAACTTGCTATAAAATTTTTATTCTTGAAAAATTAATTTCGAACAATTTGAGTGACACATCTTGCTTTTATTCCAATATCGAAAACCTTTTACCAATACTAGACTTAGTTAATTTGTAATTTAGAGATGTTCAGTCGCCAAGGAGATGGCTCTCTGTTACATCTGGGGATGCACCTGCGTGAAGCAGTGAGCTCAGCCCCGTAACACTGCATGTGCAGAGGAATGTCCTCCTTCTCACTCCGTCACTAGGTGAAGAAGTAAAAAGGTGAAGAAGGAATTTTCAAAGTCAGTCTTCAGAGTAGCAATTCTACTCTTTGAATCGTTTGAATTTTTGCATTTTTTCTCTATGAAGTACACAGAGTCATTAATTGATAGCCACAAACAAGACAGATGTTAAAAATTCACTAGGTTTATTTTCACGTTACTTAGTAACTTCCTTACCAAGAATTTTAGTAAAGTGATATCTACGTATTTATTATGTGTGTTTGACTCCTTTAAGCCAGCCCAAACACCTTTTTCTCACTTTTTGAACACCAGACACAAAGAAGCTGCCGCACTCAGATATGTTACACTCGCATTTGGTGGTTAATATAATCAGGTTAATATGTTAAAGAGAACTTGACACAGAAATTATTAATGAGAAGAACAAGGTCACTACTTCTGAGCTGAGGTCATTTACAAAGAATGCACAAATGAAATGAAGGTTGACTTCTATTTACTTGACTATCTTCTTACATTGGATTTGTTTGGCAACATATCTTTAAACATTTAAAGCTCTGTTTACAAGGAGGCTCTAAAAGAAGCTTCAAACCATTATGTCCCTAATTGAATTCCCCGGGAGTCCAGTAAACTCAGAGGGATAAAGAAAAAATCATAACATTTGCTAAATCGTCTCAAAACATATTTCACTGCAAGGTTATGTGACCTGTTTTTTGAGGTTCAAAGATGAATGAGAAAATACTACTGAATGTTTCCCTTTTTTAGCTAAAAAAAAAAAAAAGAGAGAGAGGGAGAGAGGGAGAGAGAATACCTACTAGTGGAAAGTTAATTAAATCAGCCCAGATTTGACTTTCTTTCTAAGAGAAATCAGACCATAAACAATGGCGACATTTCATACTGCCTGCTCACTCTCTCAGAGTATATTAAAGCTTTCAGGAGGAGGAAAGTATCTATAACCAAAAACAATTATTCACAGTAAAGGTATGGAGAGAGAGCTGGCAAAAGTGTGGTCTCTAAGGAAAATAGCATTTCATCAGTCAACTGAAAAAAGAAAAGGAAAAAAAAAAGGAAAAAACAGAAAGGAAAGGAAAGTACCAAGTATAAGAAGAGAATGTGAAAGCTTTTAGCAGCTCATCTGATGAGCACGGTCCTGTCTCAAGGACTTTCTCAATTCTAATTTTACTTCAGAATTAAGTTTTTATGGTTCTTTTAGCCCTAGTTCCTTCTTATGGGCCCATGTTTGTTGTGACTACTAAGCAAAACATGTGGGTCTTAGCATATCCAAAAGAACTTTAAATCCCTCTCTACTTACCTGGCTTGTATGTTATTCCAGGGGGGAAGAGGAATCCCTGTTGGGCAGCAGCAGCTGCTGCCAGGGTCCGCTGGTCATGTGGAAAAATTGGGATCATGAGCGGAGGCATGTGACCCTGAACCTGCTAAACAGAAGAGAGCCTATGATCAGACAGAGAGTAAATATAGGCCAAGAATATTTGTTTTTCACTCCTGGTGGTGTGCTGGGACCCAGACAGACAGCCACCCATTTCTAACCTCATCCCGAATCTGCCCCTGGGAAATCTGAGGCTAAATCCACTGAATTCCTTGTCTGAGATTCTATTAGCGCACCAGGGACGTATCCTTACAGTGAACTTGTTTCATCCATACATCCGTTAATTAGTAGCAGGTAATTTTCTTTTATTTATCTTTATTTCCTCCCCCCCCCACCTCTGTTAACAAAGAATGAGGAGAGATTGCTTCTTAGATTGTGCGATCTTCAAAGGTTTTGCCCTTTCACCTGCTTTACACTCAGCACCTTATTTTGAAATTAGTATTTAGTGTCTCTTGGTCAGAAAATAATGTCTAATTGTTATATATTCCAAATGCTGTATCTCCCAGTTTCACTATCTTATTTCAAAGCCTTCCTGCATTATGTTAAACATATAGTGCTTCAGATTTAAGGCCACTACATCTTGGCTTCCAATTAAAATAATATTCTTTGCCATGCACACCTCGATGTAACATATAAATTGCTTGTCTGGCTAAGCATTTTTACAGCTTTATGCACTACCATGGAGCTCAGTAATTATGGAGTTGTATTCAGGGAGCATTTCATAATAAATCCTACTATATCAAATTTCATTTGACCTCAATAAATGTATCAAAGAGCACAAAAATGCAAAATAGAACATCTTCACTCTATATCAGTATTTGTATTCCATATAAAAATATAAGAGCAATGACAGAATCATGCCTGTGAAAATTACATTTTAATTTCCTAGCTTTTGTAGCTTTTCCTACTCTTTGCATGCTGCTTGGTTTCGGGATGGTGTCACAGGAAGGCTTTGTCTATCTGCTGAGGAATCATCTTGTAGGTTTAACTACAGGAATTTTGTTATCTCAATATCAAAACTAGAATTAGTCTTAACAGAAATGACCTTTATGTTTCAACAGGGTCTTTGGCCTTTTTACTAGTATAAATGGAGTACATTATATTCTGTTTAAGATATACCCTTTACCAGTAATTAAACCAACCAAAGCCTTTCCCTCATTTAAATTCCAACATCTTCTCTTTAGGCAAAATTCCACGTACTAGCTGATGACCCTGCTTAAATAGCACCAACGTGCCTTGTCCTGTCCCTGTTCCCTCCACCGCCAGGGACATGGTGCAAAAATGCTTCCATGTAGGTCTAAGAGGTTTCATTTACCAACAGTGTTTCTCTAGGGAAAGTCCTAAGATGTGGGTTAATAAAGGGCAGGCAAAAAATAAACACTTTACAGTATTTTTCTGAATTCATTTCTCAGGAAAATCAACTTATAATAAAAAGGTCTTTGTGCAATTACGACTTCGCCAGTGGGGCGTGAAAGAAACTAGCTTTGGGCAGCTATTTCTTCTGTTTTAGCTGAGGTAAGCCCAAGTTTTGTATATTCGAGTACAGAGTTAGCGTGCTTAAATTGGAGGTGATCCCCTTGTGTCCAGGTCTTGCCTTTAACCCCTAGAAAAGCAGAAGGTTTGCTGCTCAACTCCAGCTTTTTGTGACCTGATGTAATCTCCAGATGCTCAGCATAAGGGCACTGTTATATGAGGGTGACTATTGTTCAGCAGAATTATGTTAAAGGAAATCGTTTCATTTTCTTTCGAAGTATGTTCCTAGTACTTACTGTCAAATGTAAAACATTAATTCCCCAATAAAGAAATTAAAAAAAAAAAAAGAAATATAGCTCTAGATGGATGTGAGTTCAGGCTGAAAGAGACCTGGAGGTTACACAGGCTCCTGGGCTAAATATGAATATACATGGGTCCTGGGTCAGACTGATATGGTAAATAGTTAATTGAATTTATATATTTTCTTCAAGTTTGGAAGCTACTCTCTGCCCTTATCCAGCTTTCTAGTTCTATTCTCAACTCTGACACCATCTTCCCAGACAATATTTTTAGTCCATTTCCACATTAGCTGTCAAGCTTAAGCAGAAATTACTGAAGTCATGGGCTCCTGGGAACATACCTAAAAACAGATTTCCTAGCTTCTTCCCACCCTAAAGTCCCTTTTCTCATCTATTCTATTCGTACATTTTGTTTTCTGTTTAGTAAACATTTTGTCCTGCTAAATTTATATCTTACTGCCTTGCAACCACCAAGTTGCAGATGCTACTAGGATTTCTTTTGGAACTCCTTGGGCAGATAACCTCACCAATGTGTCCCTGAACCTCACATTTCCAGAGCTCTATCCTAGTAGGGAAAGATAGAAACAGGCTGGGGTTATGGAATGACCTGTCAATGTCCATGTCCAGCAGAAAAGCAATTACAAGAGCCAGAACTCCCACCTCCTGCTTCCCAAAAAGAATTTTGGTAAAGAATTTGGTACAGAAGGAGAGAAATGTCAGGGAGAGATCACAAGAGGGCTCTTAACCCCAATTCTATCAGGGCCCCGAGAGAAAAGAAGAAAAATTGAAGGCCACTTGGATGTAGTAATTGGTGTAATTGTGACTTAGAAAGGAAGAGAAGGGAGGCCAGGTGGTGGTGCGGCAGGTTAAGCACACATAGGACAAAGCTCAAGGACTCAAGCAAGGATCCCGGTTCGAGCCCCCTCTTCCCACCTGCAGACGCATCACTTCACAAGCGGCGAAGCAGGTCTGCAGGTGTCTCTCTTTCTGTCTTCCTCACTATCTCCCCCTCCTCTCTCAATTCTCTCTGTCCTATGCAATAAAATGGAAAAAAATGGCCTCCAGGAGCAGTAGATTCATAGTGCCAGCACTAAGCCCCAGTGATACCCCTGGATGCAAAGAAAGGAAGGAAGGGAAGGAAGGAGGTAGGGAAGAAGGAAAAGAAGGGGAGAAGGAGGGAGGGAAGGCAGGACCATAGAATAAATGGGCAAAGATAGATAGATAGATAGATAGATAGATAGATAGATGGATGGAGCATTTTTTTCATGTGTTTCTCAGCCTTATTCAGAATTTCCCGTGCCTACAAAGACTGTTGTCAAACAAATCTGAATTCAAACCTATAGACTTCCATTTTCTTGACTGTGTAACAAACAAGCTATTTACCCTTTATCACTCTACTATCTCATACAGAAACTGAAACTAACGTAACCACCTTACCTAGGTATTGTGAGGATAAAATATGAAGAAAAGTAAGGTTAGTGGCACAGTGACTAGCACATAACAGTGCGAGATTCTTGTAGATGTTAAGTTCTTGTTCATTACCTACATAACCCACACGTATCGAACAAGAAGATTTGCACGTTTGGGGTAAAATGAGAGACAACGGACATTCCCCACTACTGTCATTCAGGAAAGTGAACAAGTGACAGTGAAATGATTTGGCAGGCAGGAGGTTTTCATGCTCTTTACAGGTACCTGCCTCACAGAATATGACCTCATCCCCAAGTTTCTCCAAAATCAGAAGGAGGAGGAGGAGGAAGTGGAGGAGGAGGAGAAGGAGGAAGGGGAGGAGGAGGAGGAGGAAGTGGAGGAGGAGGAAGAGGAAGAGGAGGAGGAGGAGAAGGAGGAGGAGGAGGAGGAGAAGGAGGAGAAGGAGGAGGAGGAGGAGAAGGAGGAGGAGGAGGAAGAGGAAGAGGAAGAGGAAGAGGAAGAGGAAGAGGAGGAGGAGGAGGAGAAGGAGAAGGAGAAGAAGAAGAGGAGGAGGAGGAGGAGAAGGATAAGAAGAGGAAGAGGAGGAGGAGGAGGAAGAGGAAGAGGAAGAGGAAGAAGAAGAAGAAGAGGAAGAAGGAGAAGAAAGATTACAAGGGTCATTTGCAGATGCAATTTGGAGTCGCACATTAAATAAAATCTTTGTGTGTGGATGTATGAGAGAGAGAGAGAGAGAGAGAGAGAGAGAGAGAGAGACAGAGAGAGAGAGAGAGAACAGAGCATTGTTACATCATATGCAGTGCCAAAGACTGAATGTTGGGCTTCATGCAGGCAAAGCATGTATTCCATTGGCTAAACCTTCTCCCTCAAGCAGCCTCTAAACCACTTCCTTGAACAGCATCCTAGAATGAAAATAATTTCATTCTTACATTGGCGGGTGTCCAAACTCCCTGGATTATAAGACAACATTAATGGTTTAAGTAGACATCAGGTCTTTTTTTTTTTTAATATTTTCTTTTTTTATTTTATTATATTTATTTTCCCTTTTAATGCCCTTGTTGTTTTTTATTGTTGTTGTAGTTATTGTTATTGATGTCGTCATTGTTAGATAGGACAGAGAGAAATCGAGAGAGAAGGGGAAGACAGAGAGGGAGAGAGAAAGACACCTGCAGACGTGCTTCATCACCTGTGAAGCGCCCCTGCCCCCCCGAAGTTGGGGAGCCGGGGGTTTGAACAGGGATCCTTACGCCGGTCCTTGAGCTTAGTGCTGCCTACCCTTAATCCGCTGTGCTACTGCCCGACTCCCTAGGCATCAGATCTTAATTTTTGAGTATTGGTGTTTTTTTTTTAATTTTCTGTAATATTTTCTGTGTAAAACAAAAGCTGTAAGAGTTTAGAGAAGTTCCTATATTCGTCTTTTATAAGGTAGCATATATTAGAATCTTTCAATGCTAACAATTAACCCAACAACAGGTTTAAAAAGTTGAGGGACAAAAGTACCCAGGAGAGTGGATAGAAATCAGCAGTACTGCTAGAATCACAGGACTGGAATGAAGCTTTAGTTAAACTAGCCTAACAGTTCTCAAAGCGTGGCATCTGGCCAGCAGCATCGGCAACACAAATGAACCTTTAAGGAGCCAAGTATTGAGTTCTAGGATTTATGAATCAGCAACTCTGGAGTTTGGGTCCAGCAATCTAAACTTTAGAACTAAAACTTAATTTAATTGAGAGGGGGTAATTCCCAAATTTTAGTGCTTTATATTCCTGAATCTCTGAATCTCCAGCTCTCCTGGCACATATGAACAAGTGGGCCTCTGGTTTATCTCTTGTCTCTCTCCCTCTCCAAAATAAATCTGTTCTTTTTAATCAGCTGGAGAGTTCCCTAAACAAAGATGGCTCCGCCAGACAAACACTACAGCTATGGACTAGCAGGTCTGAGAGTGTCCTTTTCTACTGAGTTGCAGGAGAAGCTGGTGCTGCTGACGCAGGGAAGAGGCTTTGAAAATGACTAATAAAATTCAGACCTCACAATTCACACTTAGAGAAACAGATGGCTAAAGAAAGTAAAAATAAGACCTTTAGGTCACACTGCAAGTGACAGAATCCAGAAATGACAATCATCTTATCCAGTGATTTGCCATTACAACTCACAGGTTTCAGTAAAGAAAAGAGAAATCATGTGTATAAATACCTTTGGTAAAGACAATCAAGGTCTGCAATTGAAAAGATATATTTTTAAATTTTGAGGTGTATTTTTAAAGATGATCCTGAAATACAGACACTATGAGTTTCTCAGTTTTCAATAAATTCCTCTTATTTTAGGCACAGAACAATTTGATCTCACATCTGCTATCATTAATTCCAATAAGGTATCCATTAGCAATGGTATCTTAACACCAAGTAACACAACTTAGTAACTTCTACCCAGTAATACAAATATGTGAAGATCCAAATGACCTTTATTAAAGACAAGCCAAAATTTCCAATAACCAAGAGAATCTGACTGAGAAGAACCTGAAAAGCTACTCTTTTAGATCTAATTCCAGAATGCCGACAGCAATAGTATGACAGTGATCACAGTAGTTACTATGCTTAGTGTTCTCTATAAACTCACCATTTGGGAAATGATTTACACTATCTTATTTTACTCTCAAAACTCCATGAGGTAAATACTATTATTATTTTCATTCCTTTAATAAGATAAAACCACACGCAGTTAAGTAACTTGGTCATATATATATATATATATATATATATATATATATGGAATATAAATGACTAAGTCGAATTAACTTGCAGAAAAAAATGTGTGTCTCTAGGAGTTCTCTGTGTCGGAGAACTATGGTTATCACTGGGGGAAGCCATGGGAGTGTCGCTCACCATGTGTGGGTGTGAAATTATACCCTGTAATCTTATAATTTTGTAAAACATTGTTAAATCACCAGTGAAATTATTATTATTGTGTTTATTTATTTATTGGATACAGAGAGCCAGAAATTGAGAGGGAAGGGGGATGATGGAGAGGGAGAGAGATAGAGAGACAAGACACCTGCAACAAACACTGCTTCACCACTTGCAAAGCTGTCCTCCTGCAGGTGGAGACAAGGGGCTCGAACCTGGGTCCTTGTACATTGTATCATGTGTGCTCAACCAGGTGCACCACCACCCAGTCCCCTAATAAAATGTATTAAGGAAAAGGAAAAGTGGTGGAGGTGGCAGGAAATACCTTACCTAGAAGAACTGTGCTCAAGGGTCTGCTTTTAGTCTGTGCACCATGGGTGGTGAAGGATGAAGTGGTGCTGAGCTATCTCTCATCTCTGTCTGACTCCTCCTCTCCTTCTTGAAAAAGAAAAGGTGAGAACTTTGGGTCTGGTAGGTCTCTCAACCTCAGGACCTATGTGCAAGACCACGAGTTGACTCCACCAGCGGTGGAGCCAAAGGAGGCAGCAGGCTGCTCACTCAGTACAACATCTGTTGTCAGATGATGTCCATGTTGACCTGAGTTTGAGCCTCCAGTCACCACAAGGGAGCACCGGCTTTAACAATGGTGAAGTGGTGATACATCGTCTCTCTTTCCCATTCTACCTCTCTCATGTTTCTAGTCTATCTAGAGGAAAGAAAAGGAAGAAAAAATGGCTGCCAGAAGCACCCAGCCCCAGCAATAACCTGGTGGCATGAAAAGAAAACAGAAAAGTAAGAAAATAGTGGAGCCAGAATTCAAGGTATTTTAGTCAGAATCTATGTATGCGTTAAGTACCATATTCTATTATTATGAAGTCATCTTTTGCTAAACACACCTAAATGCAATAGGAATATGATTCCTATTTGTGATAGGGTAATTATTTGGTCTAAAGTTTTATAAGTATAATTATAAAGTTATATGTAGTTATTATGAATGATACAGAGAAATTTCATGTACTCTTTCCCAGTTTCCCCTGTTGGTACTATCTTTCGGAAATAGAATTTAATATCACAATTAGGGTGTTGACATGGATATAATTCAACAATCTTACTCAGATCATCTGTGTGGTACTATTGATATTTTAAAGAAATATGTGTCTTGAAAATTAGTTAAGACAATGTAGCGAGTGCTATGAGTGCGTCGAACTATTATCCTTTATAGAAACTCACTCTGATGACCCAATGCATATAGTGTGAGAATAAACCATGAAGTAAAACAGCAACTTGTCCACTCCCTGTTTTCCATGTATTGTATGTAACTATGTGAGCCCTGGTTGAAGGTGGGGCAGAAAGAGAAAGCCAGTGCAAAGCAGAGGAGAGAGACAAGGAAAGAGAGTAGGCGGACACATAAGAATCACACAAGTATGGGAAACAGATTCCTTCTGTGGAACCTATGAACTAAGTCTGTTGCACTTAACTGGTGCTTGAAGGCAGGTGGAAAATGTTAGTATACAAAAAGAAGTTCCACCCTGCTCTGAAGGACGTAAGTTAAGTTTTCCTTTTCCTTCCCATCATCCTGTTTTCCAAGAAAGACAGTCAGTCATATTGTAAACAGAACCCCCCCCAAAATTTTTACTAAAGAATAAAAAAATAATAATAGAATTTCCCTCACTCCATCAAAGAATGACCAGTCTATACATGTCTTTTCCAAGAAGTTATCAAAATTTCAAATAGCATTTTTTTTTCTTGAAAGTGTGACTGTGCCGTCACAGAAATTCAGAGATAATTTCATTATCCTATAGGTAAAGAGGTAAAACTGATTTTGTTAATATAAATAGAAAAATTGATGTGGATATATATATATATATATATATATATATATATATATATATATATATACACACATGTACACACACATATATCAGGACACAACTGTCTTAGTTCTTTAACTCTAAAGGGAAGAACTAATCAGCTGTCTATGTAACTTGAATGATTAACAAGAAAGAAGGACCCTGACTGTAGGTGGAGCTTAGTCAGTGCCTGATGATAAGAAATCAAATATATTCCCCAAAGTACAACTGGCCATTAATTCTCAGCATCCACAATCCCTAAGGAAAGATAAAGATTGTCTAACCCTCTCCTTTTGGAGAAGATAGGGAACACATTCTTGATCAAATAGGCAACATGGCCAGAAATTTTAATTGCTCGGGAGTTCCTCACATCTTTCAGACAATCACGACAGCAGCAGATGCGTGTGAAACACTGAGGTTCTGTCTCTTCCTATTGGGAAAACCTGCATTGTTGCATCAACACTTCTCCCCTTTGTTTTCTCCGTGCTAAGTTGTTGATGATGCCATTTTTTGCCATCTGCCATAGAGCTTCATTAAAGATACATGAATGGGCTAACTGGCCTGATATCTTGTGAGGAACAGGTGCTATTGTTTGTCCCTGAAGACTTGCACTAAAGATACGACTCAGAACACTTGAGAAAGCATCTGCGGCAGTCAGTCAGAGAGCAACTTGGCAGAGACCTTGCTGTGTGCTAATATGCAGACAGAGCGACACTCGAGGGGGCTCATTTTCTCTTTCATGAAGATTATTTAACTTTCTTAGTGTTAAGAAAGAAAAAGAGGACTTGTATTTAAAATCATGATCATATTAATAACTACCGCTGAATTAGAGACAGTGATCTAGTGAAGAGATTTTTTTTTAATATTTTGTTCTAGAAAATCATTCTTCATGTGGTTTAACTGGAAAAGGTTTTATTGGAAGAAATGTTTCTAATATTTCTATGTTATGACTGAGGGAGGGTAAGATAGAACTAGAAAATACAAAGAGAAACGAATGAACAGAAACTCAGAGAGGGCCGGGGGCGGTATGTAGACAGGTGAAAAGGATGGTGGGTATCTCCTTAAAGGCCGCATTTGTTACTGCACAGAGCAGCTGAGTGACAGCAACTACCAACGCTGCAGTAGTGAAGGTGAAGAATAAATGAAATAAATGGTGCAGAATCCTACACTAAGAGCTGTCAAGGTTGAGGAAATGTCTTTTTGTGCTCAAGAAGTTTACACTCAACAACGTATGAATTTCAGTTATTTCTAGACAATTAGGCAAGAAAGCTACTCATTTGGCAAGATCAATTAATGTTCTGACATATATCCTTTTAATTTCAAGTATTTTTGTTTAAATCTATTAAAATGTAAAGACTCTATTTTGCCCAGTCTTGGAAAACACAACATATAGAAGTTCTCTTGGTCCACAGTCTTAAGTACATAAAGCAGCCGTGTATTATATATGGCCTGACCACTCACTAATTGCCTCAGTCAACTGATTCTTTTTTTTTTTTTTTGCCCCCAGGGTAATTGCTGGGGCTCAGTGCCTGCACTATGAATCCACTGCTCCTGGAGGCTATTTTTTTTTCCTTTTGTTGCCCTTCTTGTTTATCGCTGGTGTTATTGCTGTCATTGTTGTTGGATAGGACAGAGAGAAACGGAGAAAAGAGGGGAAGACAGAGAGGGAACAGAAGGATAGACACCTGCAGACCTGTTTCACCACTTGTGAAACGACTCCCCTGCAGGTGGATCCCGGCTCAAACCAGGATCCTTACGCTGGTCCTTGGACTTTACACCACATGCGCTTAACCCACTGTGCTACCACCTGGCCTCCAATCACTTTTTTTTTTCTTTTGCCTCCAGAATTACCACTGGAAGTGGGGATAGATAGCATGATGGTTATACAAACAGACTCTCATGCCTGTGGCTCCAAAGCCGCCCCCTCGTTCAATCCTCTGCGCCACTATAAAAGAGCTGAGCGGTGCTCCAGTGAAATCAAACAAAAACAAAACAGAATTACCACTGGGGCTCTGCCTGCAAAATGACTCCCCCATTATTACCTGTGGTCGTTTATTTTTCCTCTTTCCTTCTTTCTCCCTCCTCTCTTTCCTTCTTCCTTCCTTTCTCCACACCCCGTTTTTGTTTTTGTTTTTGATACAGACGAGAGACAGGAAGAGAGGAAGAGACAGAAAGGAAAGACACCCGCAGCCCTGCTCCACTGACTGTGAAGCTTCCACCCCCATGCAGGTGGGGACCAGGGTCTTGAACCCAGGTCCTTGCTCATGGTAACTTGTGTGCTGTACTAGATGTGCCGTACAATGCACCACTTGGGCTCTCAGTGACCATATTTCACCAAGTAGGCTGTTGTCCTGAAGGGTCTATGACATTTACATTATCTGTCCGCTCCACTATTCTTATCATAGAGCTGAAAAAGCAGACATTGTATGTCAAATGATCAGTGAGTGAACCATTTAGAACCTCATCATTAATTTTCTGAGTGCCAGTTTCTATGGGAGGAGTATTAGTAATGAAACTGCAAATGGTATGATATTGTAGGTCCACAAAAATACTTAAGAACAAGGGAGTCAGGTGGTAGCGCAGTGGGTTAATCGCAGGTGGCACAAAGCACAAGGATTGGCTTAAGGATCCCGGTTCGAGCCCCCAGCTCCCCACCTGAAAGGGAGTCGCTTCACAGGCGGTGAAGCAGGTCTGCAGGTGTCTGTCATTCTCTCCTCCTCTCTGTCTTCCCCTCCTCTCTCCATTTCTCTCTGTCCTATCTAACAACAACGACATAAATAACAACAATAATAACTACAACAACAATAAAAAAAAACAAGGGCAACAGAAAGGAAAATAAATTTTAAAAAAATAAAAAAGTTAAAAAATATTTAAGAACAATAGTTAAATACATCTTGTAATTATCAGCTTGTTTAATGTTCTCATGTGCTATGTAGCAAATGTGCCTAAGCAGCTGATGAAGAGTGATGCAGATGATCTAGTCAGCTCTGGCAGGAGGGCAACCAGACAATAATTTCATCAGGAGCAGGTTCTGAAACACACATTTTCTGGAGTGAGAACACAGAACTCTGCCTTCCCAGATGTTAACCATGAACACTCAATAGCTAGATATTATAAACAATGGACCTGAATACAAAAGAGGATCCTCTGGTTTTGGTTAGTTTGTTTAAGGCAGAATGTTTTGTCCCCTTCTGGGTCCCACTAAGATAAGACAAAAAACCTTACGGCTGCTAAGATTCATTTTTAGGGATGGGGAGGTTGATTGAAAGCATAATGGTTATGTAAACAGACTCTCATGCCTGAGGCTCCAAAGTCCCAGGTTCAGTCCCCCTGCATAACATAAACCAGAGCTGAGCAGTACTCTGATCTTTATTCTTAAAAAACTAGTATAGATACAGGCCCTTTGGAATATAACTAAAATATGCCTACTAGCTATCTACAAATGGAGGACCCCCCCAACACTTGATCTGCACAATTCCAGGCTTTAGGTCCATGATTGTTCAACAATTTGTTTGGCTTTGTATGTTAACTCTCTTTTCAGCCACCAGGTTCCAGATGCCAGTATGATGCCGACCAGACTTGGACAGAGAACCCCACCAATGTGTCCTGGAGCTGTGCTTCCCCAGAGCCCCACCCTACTAGGGAAAGAGAGAGGCAGGCAGGCTGGGAGTATGGATCAACCAGTCAACACCCATGTTCAGCAGGGAAGCAATTACAGAAGCCAGACCTTCCATCTTTTGCATCCCACAATGACCTTGGGTCCATACTCCCAGAGGTATAAAGAATAGGAAAGCTATCAGGGGAGGGGATGGGATAGGGAGTTCTGGTGGTGGGAATTGTGTGGACTTGTACCCCTTTTATCCTATGATTTTGTTAATGTCTCCTTTTTAAAATAAATTTTTAAAAAGTACTCTTTTGGGAGTCGGGCTGTAGCACAGCAGGTTAAGCACAGGTGGCGCAAAGCACAAGGACTGGCATAAGGATCCTGGTTCGAACCCCGGTTCCCCACCTGCAGGGGAATTGCTTCACAGGCGGTGAAGCAGGTCTGCAGGTGTCTATCTTTCTCTCCTCCTCTCTGTCTTCCCCTCCTCTCTCCATTTCTCTCTGTCCTATCCAACAACGACGACAACAACAATAATAACTACAACAATAAAACAACAAGGGCAACAAAAGGGAATAAATAAATAAAAATAAAATTTAAAAAAATTAAAAAAAAATTTTAAAAAGTACTCTTTTAGTCAAAACCTCCACTAATGAGCCAAGAAAATCCCCCTCCAACCGCTTACACCACCACCAAAGTAGAAGAAACACAAGATATAGGTCAGATACATCTTTTCAGAAACTCAGGCTTTAGTTTTTCAGAGTTGAAGGACTTAAGAATTTTAGACTTAGGACATCAGTCTATATGTCTCACATATATAAGCACATACTAAAAACAACGAATGGTCACAGAGGTCAGCTCTAGCAGTCTACTTGACTGTACTAATTTAGGTCTTAAATGAATTTAATAAAATACCTAAAACACTCATGGAAAAAAATGGAAAACAGACACCTTCTCCATAAGTTCCCTGTCTTCATACTTACTACAAACGCAAGCAAACAAAACAAAACAAAGAGACATATGAACAAGGTTCCTCCACCTGGCCGGATATTAAGATAACTCGTTCAAATCTCCTTTACAATCTAGTTGTTTTTTATTTGTTTGTTTTTGTTTTCTTTACCTAAACATTGTCCAGCTCTGGTTTACTGTGGTACCAGGGACTGCACCACTGACCTCCAGAGCTTGAGGCATGAAAATCTACGGCATTATCAATGGTGGTCTCTCCCCACCCACAGCGTACTTTTATAGCACCTGCCCTTATGTGTTTACACAGAGAGAAACAGACAGGAATAATCAATGAGAGCAAAAGTAGAAAGACTCTGTCCATCAAGACAATTACACATTAAAACAAGAATCTTTGTTAGGTGAATATTCGGAGAGAAATGTTAATAAGCTTGAAGGAACCAGCCCTGTCCTCTGTGTTAACACCTCTTTTTATAAGCTCTCTCTATACTATACACACTCACTCTTATTTGCGTTTCTCAGAAGTGTGCAAATATCTCATTAATCTACCCAGATCATCAGCAGTCAATCGTCGTTACCTTCTCTTTCATTCATTAGTACATGCTCTGTTAAAATACTGGATGTTAAAAGGAAAAAGAAAAGCATGAGTTGAGGTCTAATGTAATCATAGTGGTCCCGAGCACCTCTTACCGATTTGACCCTTTACTCCCTACAATAAAGAACTCTGTGCACCCCAGAAACATGTTACTCTGTAGGAAAGGTCCCTAGGGCTTGTCTTCAAGCAGTTAGTCCAAGGGCTATTTCCTGATGCCTAGCTCTGCCTGCCTGGTGTGGGGCTAGGCAATGGGAGCATAAAGATGCCATGCAGAAGTCCATAACCCTATCTCATTGGGTAGAGGTATCACGACTGTTTTCACTAATATGTTAACATAAATCATCCATTTTTGTCGGTACACTTTGCAACAGGGTCAACAGAGAAATAGAAGATTTTTTTTAAAACAGAACTAAATCACAACAAAAATTCCACTAGGTATCCTTCCATGGTCTTGCCCTCGTCCAAAATCCAGACAATTTTTGGATATTTATGAAGACAGAATTCAGATTACTTTATAAAATAAATGATAAATGTCAACAAAATGTGCTTAAATTATCTTACTATATTTTAAGAAACTCTCACCAGGAGGGAACTAGAATCTCCTGGTAATAAAGAAATTAATAAAACATGTTATGCAAAAGTGAAATCTATGATTCATTTGCGTTCGATATCTACAGCTTTTCAGTCCATACAAATGCATAATCTTGTCAATTAAATATTATTGTTAAGGTCTAGTAGTATGTTAAAATCACTTTAAAGTGCAACTAAGGAAAATTCATGTGTGTTTATTACTCCTTAAGGATCTATTAGTGGGCATTTTATTCAGATTCGTGCTGTAAAATTTGCATAAACTCAGCATATTGTTATCCCCATGTGTGCATTTGTTTGGTTAAAGCAGAACAGCAAATCTCAATTTCTGCAACTTCTGGAAAAGTCAAGAGAACTAAAAGAGTCTTAATTTTAATCAGATACAAATAGTTATCACTACAGAAGTGAAGAGTTGACTATTATGCAAATAGTCACAGTTAGTGGTCACCAGGCCATCACAGAAGACTGAGCTAGTCAATTAGTTTAGATGTTTCCAAAGACTAGTGAAGATGAATGTTTCTAATTCTACCCTATCTTCTTTCTACAGAAGTATGAAGCATATTAGAGACTAATGATTGTTGTTCACAAATGAAAACTCCATTAATCCACAGTGATCAAAGTGTTTTGCCAAGAGAGAAATGATTTTTTTTTTCAAATTCTGTAGAAATGACAGACAAATATAGTAATATTTGTGAAGAATGTGGCATTCCTTTCTTTGTAACAGCCAAACTCAGGTATAAACCTTTCATACACTCTTGACCTCTAATGAAGGGAGCCTGGATTTTACCCCTAAAGGACTTTACACATGCAGATTCTGGTAGCAATGACCAGAGTTAAATTATTAAATTTCTCTGCTAGTATTGCAGGTTTACATCTTAGACAACAATCTTGTTAAAGTTATGCACAAGCTAATGAAAGGCAGGGATTTAGTTGTAGCCCAAGACTCTGCAAAAGTGCCTCTTTTGTACAGAGTAGGGACTTAACAAATATCTGTTACATAAACGCATTAAAACTAAGCCATGATAATTCTGATGATCTTTTAATCTGAATTAATTCAGAGTCCTTTCATCATTTATAGGCTTCAAAGTGAGGCAACAGAAATACATATTTACTTCAAACATACCTCACTGGCAATCTTTTCAGTTGGAATGCGCGGTGTGACTTTGAGGTTTAATAGTTTGTTTGGAAATACAAAAATTGACCTGATTTATTTGGAAAATATTTTAGTGGTATGCAACTGTGATATCATTTTGTGAAGCTCCACCCCCGGCATGCAGCACATACATATACACATACTCATTCAAACACTCACATGCACTTCTACACCTGCAACTATAAGCAACCACACAAATTGGTCAGCATTGAAGGTGGGAAAGATAAGCTAGCATCTAGATTTGAAAGGATAAGTTGTCTCATTTTCACTTATACTGTTTTCATATTAAGTGATCTTGATACAACAAAGAAATGCGCAGAATATAGAGAACTGGACAAAGAAATATGGGAGGGAGTCAACTTGTATCTAGGGCTGTGGGAGAACTACAGTGGCCATTTACGGGGTGGGGGTGGGCACAGACTCTTGGTGGCTAGAGCAGTGAGAAACTATACTCCTGATGAAAAAAAGAGAGAGAGAGAAAGGAAGGAAGAAAGGAAGGAAAGAAAGAAGGAAGGAAGGAAAGCAAAAGAGACACGGAAAACTGAGAAACATTAGACATGCATCAATAACTGTATTTACCGTAAACCATGAATACCTCCAATAAAAGAAAGAGATGTTCCCAGTGAAAGAGGTGACGTGTGAATTCCCCAGCTTATGCTGCCATTATGCTGCCATTGTAGTCAGTCCACAGATGTTCTGAATGTAACCCTCAAGGCTCTTTTTTACTAGTCTTTCCATCTCTCCTCTCTCTCTCTGTCTCTCTCTGTCTCTCTCTCTCTCTCTAACTTCTTTGTTCATGCAACTTTCTTACTTAGCATACAAAATTATCTTTCCTCTCGTCTTTGCCTACCCATACCTGACATACTCATCATATTCAGCCTAAATTTAAATTCTCTTAAAAAAAGATTCCTTAAGCACTATAGGCTTTTTTCACTTTTTCAAAATTCATATTGCATATATGTGTTGAATTAACAGTTTTCCTTTCAATATTTGACATTGTTCTAGGCACTGGGTACACTGAATTGAACAAAATGTCTTACCATTATCTCTTAAGGAAGACAGACAACATATAAATGAATGTGCATATTTATTTATGTGTCTAAATATACATGTTTATACATATTCATTGTAAGTGACAGTTTACAGTATGTGCTGTGAAGAAAAATAAGATAATGAGAGTGTGATGGGTATAGAGTGGAAAACATTGGTAGACAGTAGTGAGAAATATTTCAGATAGAGATGACCATGAAATACTGCTTTGGAGAGACAAAGCAGTTCATACTTGAATGACCTGAGGAAATGCTACATGGGGCCATTTGAGAGAAAACATCACAGGCAGGGGGCATGTGAGTTCAAGGATGTTAAGGAAGTAATAACCCATGTGAGTGGGTTAGCAGGTCACAGCAGACTGACGAGGAGAGAACAGTACGCAAAAGATGAGAAAGAAAGCTATAGAACAGATCACTTAGAGCCAGCAATACACCATGTGTAATTCGATATTTATTCTGCATTGAGTGAAAAGTCATTAGGATGTTTCAAAAAATAAAAGTGGCATAGGATGTTTTTTAGGCTTACAAGAATTCACTAGTTGCCCTGAGGAAAACTGAAGATGGCGGGCAATCAGAAAAGCAGAGGCCAGTTTATAAACTACTAAATAGTTACAACCTGGGGATAATGGCAGTCTAGACCTATCTTATAGATCCCTCTGCTCAAGCTGGATGTAAGCATCATGCTTAGTAATATCATTAATTTATGTACTGGCTAGGACAGTGAGAACTTGTGAGTAAAGGGGTAGACAGGGAGAGGGACACCTGCAACAGGGCTTCACAGCTGCTGAAGCTCCCCCTGAAGGTGGGGACCTGGAACTTGAGCCTGGGTCCATGCACATGGTAACATATGCTATGTCCATCCCCCGTTAGCATGTTGAAGATAGATTCACAATTACAAGTAGGAAAATGCCTCTAAATATGAAAGACAGTGAGATGGAGGGATGGCACAGTGGTGGATGAGACTCATCTGACTAATAGATTATAATACGATCTGTCCACTGGTTACACATGAGAAAGATCTCCACTTTCAAACCTATGCACTCTTTTATGCTGTTATTTGTACGAACAGAAAATAAGACCCAAGTGAACACTGCTACATTACTGTCAATTCTTTCCAACCAATATTATGTCTTTTAAAGAAGTATTAGACAGCAGAGAAGTTGTTGACAGAAATGAAAACTATAAATAAGAAGAGATTTATTAGTATGTAACTATGGAATAAGAGGAATATTTAAAATAATTCAAGTTACATATTAACTTTCCCAGAGAAAAAGATCTGTTCTCTCTAGAGATCAAGCAAGTATAAAGTTTACTACATATAAGCTATTTGAAGTATGGGTATAATTAAATTTTTGTTGCTCCTTTTCTATAATTAAAACTAATATTATATTTTCCAGCTGAGACTGAAATTTATAATATGGAGTCAGATGCTACTGCAACTCACTTCTCATGACAATGTTTTCTATTGAAGAAGGGCAATAAGCAAAAAGCATTGTTAATAATTGGTTAAGAATAACTTATATAGCACAATGGAAGAGGAATAGGAAGAAAGTCAAATCCCTAAAACAGAGAACTATTCTTTCCTTGATCATTTAGATCAATGGAAAAAATAAACAGAATAAAAATAGAAAATGAAAACACTAAATCACCCACAATTTCTTAAATCATGAAATCTTACTCAACTTCAACATCACTTCATCCTCCAATGCATTGTTTTCTTCTGCTCCATCTAAAAACAATATCACATAATCCTTGGTAACAATTCCTAGTGGTAGGTAAGTCAAGAAAGAGAGACACGAGGTATGCTGAATTTAAGACAGGAACAATAAAAAAATGAGTCAATATTCTGAACTACTGAAAAAAAATTTTTTAAAGGAGGGTAAGTATTAGATAAGGGTTTCCTAATCACAACCTGCCTGAAGAAAAACAACCTGAAAGAAAAGAACAAGAGAGTAAGAAAGAAAAGGAGAGAATGGCAGAAGCAGGAAGACTCTTGTGTACTTAAAAAAAATAGTGTTGTCATCTATATCCACAATTCTGTGTTGATAATTTCCGACTTGTCCCTTACATTTCGGTAAATATAAACTTTGTATCTCAGTTATAGTTACCTTACAGATAATTCATAAAGATGATATGACATATTAGCGATATAATATCAATAAAATTAAGTTCCTTACAAAATGAAAATGATGTAAAACATGCATTAAAATTGAATTATCAATGTTTTAGTTTAAATAAAATCCAGGGATCAGGCAGTAGCATATCCAACATAGAGAGCATAAGTTACCATACACAAAGATCGGGGTTCAAGGCCTCAGCTTCCACCTGCAGGGACATGCTTCATAAGTGGTGTGTGTGTGTGTGTGTGTGTGTGTGTGTGTGTGTGTTTGTGTGTTACCCTCTATTTCCCTCCATTTGCAATTTCTTTCTGCCTCTATTTAAAAAAAAAAAAAGTTAATGGATGTTGGGAGTGGTGGATTCACTGTGCAGGCACTGAGCCCAGCAATAACTCTAATGGCAATAAAAACAGACAAATAGCTAAAATAAATAAATAAATAAATAAATAAATAAATAAAACTCACATCTTCATCTTTAAACTTAAGAACTCATGAACTACTCTAAAACAAAGTTTAACTAAAAACCAAAAAGCTGTGAATTTAGATTGCTTACCAAGTTAGTGTAAGTGCAAGGACCAACCTAGTACAGTGTCCTACTGCGTAGTCATTCCTGACAGTGGACTTAGAAATATTCTCAGAATTTAACTATATGTAGAGGTAGATGTATTCTCTAAACCATCATAACCGATTTTGATACAACACAGCTGAATATTATAAATTTTATGGGTAAGAAACTGAAACAGGGAGTCAGGCAGTGGCGCAGCGGGTTAAGCGCACATGGCGCAAAGCACAAGGACCAGCATAACGATCCCGGTTCGGGTCCCTGGCTCCCCACCTGTAGGGAAGTTGCTTCACAAGCAGTGAAGCAGGTCTGCAGGTATCTGTCTTTCTCTCCCCCTCTCTGTCTTCCCCTCCTCTCTCCATTTCTCTCTGTCCTATCCAACAACAATGACATCAATAACCACAACAATGTTAAACAACAAGGGCAACAAAAGGGAAGGAAAAAAAATATATATATATATATATATAAATTTTTTAAAAGAAACTGAAACAAAGAGAAAACAAAGCCCCATTAACACCTTCAGACTAAAAGGAGAAAGAAACATGTAGCGCTCATAGGCGAGTGAAGTGTGACTCTATAGATTTTTAAGTTCGGACTTTGGTTCATTTTCAGTGCAGCTTGATTCTTAAAGATTAGTTATGAATCTGTGGGCCAACATTTCCCAAGAATCTATTGCCACATCCATAACAATCCAATCATTGTGATAAAAGTGATAGATCTTTTTTATTTTCAGTTTCACATTACAGTTTCCAAATATGAATGATACATAATCCAATTCCCAAATAGGAATATTGCAAAGTCCAGTTTCAATTTTTTTTTCTTAACAATATAAAAGGCCAAACGAGCCCCTTTAAAACTTGCACTATAACTGTAGTTTCCATGGTAGTAGAGGGAGCTGAACCTACATGGAAATTATCAGCCAATAACAATAGATCTTTGTCCAGCTGTGACTACTTCCCTGCTCTACAACCAGTTCTTATCTGGCTCAGGAAATGCCTGTTTTAACTGACAGGTAGGAGATTAAATCTACAGCTGGTGAAATACAATCTCAGCTCTGTTAGATAGGCTTTCATTGAAAAGCACTACAAACACATAATTTGTTTATGTTGTACCAGCAATCTCTGACAAAGCAGACTGTCTAGCTGAGACAAATGTGGTTAAACCATTTATTGTATTATTTCTGCTACACAGAACAAGCTTTTAAAACAAGAAACTAGACAAGGCACAAAGCTCCGGCTGTCTAAAGACATCAAGAATAGATGACTTCTTGTTACACTGGCTCTTTCTCCACACAGAAAACATGCTCTCCCCTAGAATACATCCATTCCAATTTCTCTTTTAAGTGGGTGGTTCAATTATGTTTCTGCTTTCAGATTTTTAAGTTTCTTTTGTTCCTTCTAGCATAAACAGGCATAAGATAACCTAACCAATGGATATCCCGAGATTTAAGAACACTGTGACTATTTATAGAAAGTGCTGTGTCATCCTCTGGAAACAATACTCTTAACAATACGTTCTAACGACGTTCTATCCTCTTTCAATCTACCTTGTGGTCTTAGAAGGTTAGTTGATGTCTTTCTTTCTCTTGATGGAAACAATCACTTTGCAATTTATACAGAATATGAGTTACAGTTCCTTTAAAATTGAGGAGTGAACATTTCCTCAGTAAAAATATATGAATTAAAATTGTAATTAAAAAATAAGATTAGCAAGTCATGTAAAGGTTTGGCTAATTCTACAAAATAAATGTCAAGGGGGGAGATTTTATATCAACAGCAACAATGAAAGTTGCTAGTTAACTGACCAAGACTCACTTACCCTTAGATTAACAATAAGAACCAGAATTTCATCTTTACTTTTATATTTAAAATCTATCCACATGCTACTGGCTGAATTTTAACCAACATTCTGGGTATACCATATATACAAAAAATCATAAAACAAGTTAACAACTAAATCTGAAGGCTTCATCAACCTTCACTGGATCCTAAAAGTTATCACTGATGATAATGGAATGACACATACTACAAAACATGTTTTTTTTTTTAAAGAAAACAGATGCTGTAACTTAAACTGCCAAAAAGTTTTAAGAAGAGTAGCATAGTAAACATGAAGAATTTAAATTTGAATCATGACCTAGAGGATTATGATTAGCCACCTTTAAGCATGTCTCTATTCTCTAAAATCTTAATTTGCTTTTCCTTAATCATCATCATAAAACAGGAAAGTGAGAAAATAATCTTCCAAGTTGGAACATATGTGCGACGTGGAACTCTGAGCTAGTCTTCAAATATAAAAAGTGTGCAATAAACTAGCTGAATCCATGGAGTCTCCCTCAAACAGCATGGATAATGAGGGAATCCATAACAGACATAAACAAACCCAGAAAGATGTCTAGACCCCACATCATTATGTATGATATATGCCCAAGATATATGGGCATACATTTGAATGTTCAAGTTCAAACTTGGCTTCTATTAGACTGATTCAGTCACAGCATGGGGTTTCTTTAATAAACAAACCTTACTGTTAGAAAATATTGGGGACTCAAATCATGTATTATGCCCAGCTAGTTAAAGATGTGGTACTCTAAAGCCCTATATCCCTTTAAGCTTTCTTACAACAGATTGAAAATAATAAAAGGAAAACTATATCCCAGAAAAATATATAAATCTTGGAAGTTGTAAGTTACAAAGCTAGCATTTAAATAAATGCTCAAGAATCTTAAAAATTGCAAATAAGGGCCAGAAAGATAGTTCAACATTAAAGCACAGGACTAGCATGCCTGAGATTCCAGAGGCCCAAGGTTCAATCCCCGACACAGACACAGGCACGAGCTGAGCGGTGCTCTGGTTGCACCCTCTCTCTCTCTCTCATGGGGCAATGATAAAACCAGAATGAGTTTAACAGTGCAAGCTGGGGCTTATTAAATCTCCATGATTCCTAACAATGTTTCATGTATTCACATAAAAGATATAACCATCATTGTTTATCTCACTACAAAAAAAGAAAGAAAAAGAAAAAAAAAACTTTGGCATCAATGAGAAATATATGCACATGAATAATATAAATATATTTACTTCATTTTAGAGTTGTTTTTGGAACTGGAATGGTGGTAGAAAGTTATTTTTCCATTGTCCTTCAAATATAGCTATACTGAGACCCAGAGAGAAGTGGTTTATCTAGTTCTCTGAACTTGAGAACATTTAAACCCAAGCTGGAAACAAGATATTCATTATCCAATTTTACTGATCTCACAAAAGCATCAAATCAGAGTTTTTTCAGGTATGATAAACCATTTAGATGCTATGAAGTCCAGTGGTTCTTAGCTGGATAAGAAGCTCAGATGAGCTCTTTCAGAATCTATGTGTATTCCCCTTCCTCATGCAGAACCACTGGCCAAGTTTCATCACCACAGAATACAGAGGAGAAAACCGAGGTGCACAGGGATAGTGGGATTTGCCCACAGTGGCGTAACTGGTCAAAATCAGCCACAACTAGAAGTATATCTCCTCATTTCCACATCAAGCATTTTTTATTTTTGTTTCCTAGCTTTATTTCTGGCTCCTTTAAGGTAGAACTGAACTGTAAACATACTATTCCCTCCCTTTATCTAATCTAAATATTTTTTATTAAGTAAACAGAAATCTACACCATGTGAAAAAGAGTAAAGACCAATATCAGTTGTCCTGCAAAAGCATTCTGGTTACTGTCTCCCTTCCCTCACCCACTGCCCAGACCCTGCATATGCCTTTGTCACGCATTAGTATCAATCATGTATTCTTCTCTTTTTCTAATGTATAAGCCCATGAACTCCTTTGAGAACAGAATCATCACTTCATATTCCTCATATTCCTCACAGTATATTGAACACAAAGACCATCCTTTAACAAAACAGAAATAAGCTGTTTTCTTGAAGGCTGAGGTACTAGTTTTAAAAGCATAAAAGTAGTTTTAAAAGCATAAAGGTGCTTTTAAAACTAAAATAGATAGGTATGCCCATTGTTTAAAAATAAAAAAGGTAATAACATTCAAGTATAGGTTATTTTGCGAATGCAAGGTTAGTTTAACAACTGGAAGTCAATACAACTCATCATAACAAAAGAACAGAGTGGCCAAAAACATATTCATTTGACGTGGTGTGTGTGGGGGAGAATTTAAAAAGACTTAATATTTCATTCATGATAAAAAGAAATTTTAGTAAACCTGAATGAAAATTAACCTCTTCAATGTGAATAAAGGTATGAAAGAGTAAAAAAAAAAAATGCAACTAATATCAATGGTGAAAGTCTCTGTGCTTTTTCACTAATGTTGGTAACAGGTAAGGACATCCATTCTCACCACTTTCATATTGCGCTGAATTTCCAAGCTAGTGCAATAAACAAAGGTGCAGTAATGAAATGTACACTGTTTGGAAAGAAAGAGGTAAAACTGTACTCAGCTGCAGAGTGTTGACAAGGATGACAATCTTATTAAATCTAAATAAAAATCTAGAACCAATAATTAAATGAAGACACAATATACAAAGGCAATAATAGAAATCACCATCTTTCTATAAATTAGATCTATTGGCATAAGCAAATAGAAAAAATTAGCTCTATTTATAATGATATAAAAAAGAAATTACTTAGAGAAACATAGCTACAAGACATTGTACAGAAGGATTTTTGCACACCTGAGTGGAGAAACATTCATGGAATGGAAGACACCATATTATCAAGATAGATTTCCTCCAATTAATATAGAGACTCAATAAAGTCTCAATAAAACAATCCAGGATTGCAATTTTAGACCAATAAAGGAGTTTTCGAAAGTGTAAAATTGTAAATTTCCATATGAAGTATGTCACTCTCTGGAGATTCATTATGCTGTCTGGGAGACCGTGTTACATTGTTACTGTTGTACATTCCTCCCCAACCACCAAGAAAAACTTAAGGTAAGGGGGGGGTTGGGAGAGGGAGAGAGGGAGAGAGGGGGAGAGAAGGGGAGAGAGAGAGAGAGAGAGAGAGAGAGAGAGATCTCCACCACGCTTCCCGCCAGGGAAAATTGCAAATAAGGGCCAGATAGTTAAACATTAAAGCACAGGACTAGCATGCCTAAGGTTCCAGAGGCCCAAGGTTCAATCACATGGCAAAGCAGGCTCTCTCTCCCCAGTGAGCTATCTCCCCACTCTCTAAACTCATGTTACATTGTTACTGTTGTACATTCCTCCCAACCACCAAGAAAGAGAGACAGAGGTTGCAATCGCGTGTAAATTGCGTGTCCAGGTCCCCAAGTTTCACTGCTCCTGGTTAACTTTTTCAAATAGAAAAAGGGAAAGAGAGAAAAGAAAACAGTCACAGCACCAGAGTTGTAGGGGCCAGGCAGGAACCTAGGTCACACACGGCGAAGCAGGTACACTATCAAGGTGAACTATCTTGCTGGCCACAGAGTTCTCTTCTTAATCAATTCTGCTTAACACTTGATGGTACAGGGATTTTCAAGACTGGTGCCACATACCACATAGTTGGAGTAGAGTGAGAAAGAAAAGGGAAGAGAGAGGGAAGTAACAAGTGTCTTGAAATTTCTTAGAGAAGTAGTGTAGAGTTCAAGGTCACGTAAGTAGCTACAGGCTTCCCATCCTGTAATTCAAGCTTCATCAGCCCACATTTGTAATTCTAGATTTACTGCAATAAGGAAAATGAAGAAGAGCAAAGACATCATGTTAGAAGTGACTGATTTTGTACCCTTGATTTGCCTGGGAAAAACTCAGATATTTAAAAGTGAAATTGTGCATCTTGGGAGAAACAATTTACTTGAGTCACAATCACATCCTAACTGGAAACACTAAAGAATTATAAGAATGATTATTGTTGTTGTTCTTAGCAATGTGACTGAGGTGGGGTAGGGACGAACAAGACATCACAAGGCCAAAGCAATGCCCAGTGTTGCAACTCTCCAAAACAGTGTATCAGGACTCAAATGTGGGTCCCACACATGGCAAAGCAGGCTCTCTCTCCCCAGCGAGCTACCTCCCCACTCCCTAAACTTGTTGTTATTATAGTTGCAAACTGATGTTTTTCTTCCCACAATTTCTGGCACATTTGTTCACTGTAGGTCCGACTCTCTTGTTGCGTCATCACCCTGATAAACCACTTTTCTCTTAGGCCCTACGGCTCTCTGAGTCAGAAAGGAAGGGAAGAAAAGAAGCAAGGATAGCCCTACTATCTTTTGATTTAACCCCCTACTTCCTATTAACTAAACACTGCTATTCCCCCCCCCTTATTGCAAATGAAGCAGTTTGTGAAGAGTAGCAAGTTTGCACTTTTCAAAATGTCAAAGACCTACACTGATGCCTGTGTAATCTTTGTTCCCTACTCTGTTAAACTGTGGTGACAATATTTGTATTGCTGAATATTTATGAAAGTGACAGAAAATGCACGTAAACTGACTCACTGCTTCGTTGAAAAGATCATAAATGATGACTATAATTACATTTTCTAAGCTTAAAGGGTAAGCACTAAAATACAGCTGTATATACAGTTAATCATGCTTGGGTATTAGGACTAAAGGATAAAATGCTAGAAAAGATAACAGAAGGACGAACCCCTTGCACTGCAACATGTGTGTCTACTGAGTCTCCAGTAGTATGTTCTGCCAAGGATAAGAGGCATACATGTGAAATAAAGATAAAACAATACAGCAAAATCTGTGGTTGTTATTTATTTATATTTTTTAAACTTAAGGAAGATTTGAATAGTTGCTTAATAAGTAATAGGGACAAATGTTCATGATCAGGATAAGCACGTGAGGGAAATAAGACAGCAGTAGTCCCAAGGAGGACTCAGATTTCTCAATTAGTGTCCATTTGAAAATACTTTGAGGGGGCCAGATGGTGGTGCACCAGGTTAGGTACACGTAGTACAAAGTGCAAGGACCAGCGTAAGGATCCCGGTTCAAGCACCAGCTCTCCACCTGCAGTGGGGATGCTTCACAAGCTGTCTATTTTCCAGGACCAGTGTATTGATAGTGCTGGCACCAAGCCCTAGCAATAACCCTGGAGGAGATAGATATCCTTTCACGAGGAGATGATATTTTCACACTACGAGTGGAGTGTTCATGTGGTATCAATGCTCATAAAGGTGATATGAGCTTTTTAGTAAGGTCGCCACACTAAATTGGTTTCCCAATAAATTATTAATAAAATCATTATATTTTAGAGGTCACTTTCATGTTACCTAGATATAGTGTTTAAAAGTTCATGAAAATTTATTTCACAACATTATTTCCTTGAAGGGCAGTAGAGTTTGGAATACTCAAGCTCTTTTTTAAAGATTTTTTTTCTCTCTTTCTTTAACCTTCTATTTATTTATTTATTATTTAGTAGAGACAGAAAGAAATTGAGAGGGCAGGGAGTGATAGAGAGGGAAAGAGGCAGAGAGACACCCGCAGCCCTGCTTCACCACTCGTGAAGCTTTCCCTCTGCAGGTGGGGACCGGGGGCTTGAACCTGGGACCTTGCGCACTGTAATGTGAATACTCATCCAGGTGCTCCAGCACCCTGAGAGCACAGCCAGCTCACCACTCCAATATACCATGTGAGATTTGCATCTTTCAGAGTCACTTTCCTCTTTTCTAAATTCGATTGTTCAGTGTGAAATGTAAAACTTGCTAATGACTTCAAACCAGCAATTAAGGTTGGTGTGAAGGGGTGAGTTACCATGAGCCTCTCAGTTTTTCAGAGGAGGACATCCAAGGGGCATAACCACTTGCTCGTAGCATCGCTCTATACACACATCAATGGCTGCTTCACAAATGATCCAAAGACAAATGATTCGAAACATTTTCTGTAGCCTCTGCAAAGAGTTTATGGACCACTTTCTCAGCCTGCCTGTGAGCAGATGAATGAATGTGATGAGTGTGACTCTGTAGAGCCTCAACGTTTAAAGACAACATTCTAAAGATTTAATGTTACACCAGTCAGTCACTGAGCAAGACCACCCATAGTCATTTTTAAAAATTCTTTATTGTGCGAATAATCTGGAAGGAAATTTAGTGTATACTCCCTTCTTCCTGTGTTTTCCAGCTAGATGAAGCTGTTGTCTTCACAACTGCGTCCCAGCTGCTGAAACTTAGGAAAACAACAGACCCTGTACTGTTGTCTGGAGAAAGCCAGGATTGTTATGAGTAACTTTACTGCAGGCACATGAGTGTGTTAAGACTTTAAAACATGCTCAAATGTCATGTGTACACCCAATGACGGGCAAGAATAATTATGAAAAAACAAGAAATCTATGTCTATGAAACCGTGTTGGACAAAATGGGCCATTCATTGTATTCCCCTGGGAATGCCTGGACTCTGCAGCCAGAAAACAAAAAAGGCACTTTTTTCCTGCCGTGGGCTGAATGCTTAGCTTTGCCATCTGAGCCCTAAGAAAACACGGGCCCCTCTAGAGCTGGCGTACCCACGTACACTAAAAAATATTAATGCCTCTCTCCTTACTTTTTTTTTCCAAGTGCCCCTTCTTGTAGGCTGTAGCCAATATAATGTCAACACAAAGACAAAGTAATTTATCTAGCATCATTCCTCCACAGTTTCTCTCTTGTCTTCAGTTACTTGATCTTCTCCCAATAGAAAGAGAGAAAGAAAGAAAGAATGAATGAAAGAACTTTCTCTTCCCCCAACATAGAGAAAGAGAGAAAGAGACGGGGGGGGGGGGGGAGGAAGAGAAAGAAAGAAAGGAAGAAAGAAGTAACTTTATTCCAGTAGAAAGCTTGCCTCAGGCACAGATTTTATTCTTAGCAATATTTCCTTCTGTTCCCTGACATGCTTGCTACTGTTAATGTGTCTATCAAATACTATGGAAGTATGTTAATTTGCCTCTTCTCTAAGAGGCTTCTGACTGTCACTCTGTTGGATAAAGAAAGTTTGTCCACAAGCTTTGTCTCAAAAGTATCCTTTCCTAAAATTAATTATCATGTGTCTTTCCTGCCAGTATCTGCATGTGTATATATAAATGGAAGGACAGCTAAAATAATGTCAAATAACTTCAAATAATTTCAGCTCCAACATAATTTAATGTATTTATAGTTCTCTGAAAAATTTCTGTTTTATGCTATATTATAACAACAGTTATTTTATGTTAATAAACAAGTTAAGTTATTCATGGTTTTCTTAGAAAGACACACTGTACTTTGATGGTCTACCATAGACTGTATAGTAATTTCCTTGGCAACAGACTCAGCAGAAACAGTCAATAAACAGCTTTCCAAAAGAATGAGCTTTTACCCACGATCTTCAAACTTGAAATTTTTAGGAGGTCCAGGAAGAAGAGGCTGGAGAGCATGAGCTTTGGTACAGAGTAGGAAAACAGGAGTCTGAGAGATTACTCAGGATCATAAATTTCCTTTTCACTGCCTTTCCTCATCTCAGTTCATTACCCTTGTACAGTCACCCAGCAACCACTAACTTTAGACCTGTAGATTAGCTAGAAGCACAAGACAAGAGAAGAACACTTCTTTGACTATTAATTACAGAGCCCCTGTCAATTCCACTTACTACAATGAAAGTATTTTAAAACTTGTCGAATCTAAGCCTGTGCTTCATCTTTACATAATGAACACATGACTAGGAAAGGCAAAATATGGAAAAGTGAGATATGGATTTTGTCTGACAATAAAAAGCAGTTATCTTTTATTTAGCTGACTAATGTTAATGTCCCAGCAATTGCTAATGCCAAAAGAGAGGCAAATTTGGGTATGTGTATATATTCTAAGAGAAAAGTATATGTAATCAGCCAGCTGGTTGTCTTGACTATTCCACTCCCAAAGCAATTAATTTGACTGGAGTAACCAGCTGATTGTGGATCTATGACTGAGATTGGGAGTTAGAAAGTACTTCAGACATCACTCAGCTACCAGCAAACACTGTTTTTTTTTTTTTTTTAACATAAAAATACTGAAGTTTAGGAGAACTGAGACATCCTTTCTCAAACTCATGGTGAATCCATTGTGTAGGGACAATCAGAGGTATAAAATAACAATGATGTAGTATAAGAATGACAGAAAAGAGTTGATATTAGAGGCTGGGTGGGAGTGCCTCTGGCAGAGTGCTCATGCTATAATGCACAAGGTCCAAAGTTCAAGCCCCCATCTCCCATGGAGAGAAGTTCCACAAGTGGAGAAGTAGTGCAGCAGGTGTCTCTCTTTCTATCTACCCCTCTAAACTTCTGTGTCTCTATCCAAAATAAAAACAAATAAAACATTTTTAAAAAATCAAATACTTAAAAAAATTTTTTTCTAAAAAAAGAAGAGAGTTGGTACTGATTATAGGTAAAGAAGATTTTATTTCTCCAAACTAGAAAGAACTACTTTCATGGGAACCACTATTTAGTAGTGAGTAATATAAAAGTAGGCAGCACCAAGTGTAGCCCCAGAACTTATATTAGTCGTTTTCATAAGAATGTCCTTGTACCAGCAATACTCCAACAGAAATGTTTCAGAGATGCTAAGAAATCACGTGAATGCTGGTAGGCAAAGCACTATGGGCAGTATCATGAGTGACATTTCTTCCTCCTATCAAAGTAAAGTTGGCTACAGGAAGTCATCTGTTCCGAACACCCTCAACAAGATTTCTTTCATCTCAAGAGTCCCTGCTTCTTCAGTATCGTAAAACCTAGAAGCCCGTGAAAGTCACATCCAAGAAGCGCTAGAACAGAAAGTTTAGAACTAGTGATGTCTTCCAAGCTGAAAGATGATGTACTTACAATCTCACTAGCCATCAGACCACTCCTGAATTTGTTTTAGCGATTCAACAACATTACCATTCCTCATTCATCCATTTAGCTTAATTTTCCTAGCATCACTTCCACTGCTGAGGTTGTCTCTATTAAGCCATTTTTTTTTGCATCATTAACTTTTAACCAGGCATCGATGGCTTTATTGTTTAAATTGCATATGACTTTATTTAACGTCAGCATTTCTTCTAGCTCCTGACAAGAAGTCACATTTTATAACTAATTAAATTGATCCCTGGGAAGCAAAAGCCACTAAACGGAATTATTCCTACCCAAGTGTCAATATATTAAATCAAAGGGCTAATGAGTTGGGTCACTGCTTCTTTTATTGGGAGGCTCCAGCAGAATGGTACTCCTATTATCCCCTATTTTCTGCTTTAACAATCAATTTTATTTAAACCAAAGGCAGCTAATTAATACTTCCAGATCTTACAGTAAATAATACAGCCTTTAGAACATATATGCGGGGAATGGAAAATTCTCTTCATGACATCTGCAATTTTGTTTTTGCATCTTTTTGTGACATTGGGTCACAGAAACATCTAAAAGGTATCTTGCAACAAAAGCGACATTGATAATAGTTCAGTTTCAACTGTTACATCAAGAGGAAGATCTGCCTGCCTCTTCGAATTTGACAATAGTGCCTAACGAAAGTGATTACGAAATGACTAAATTTGTCATGTCAGCTTTTCCTATGGCTCTTGCAGCTGCTGAGTAATACTTTGAATGATTTCACTGTTTATGTTTGGACATGACTTTTAAAATTCATCACCTAATAATTCCTCCCACTCACTGCTTTTGACATAACTTCACTTCGTATGACGAAATTCCTGTAGACATTGGAAAACAGTTTTGCTGTTTCTTTCCATCAACGTAATGAGTACAATTTATTCAGAGATATAATTTCATATCTAATAAATTTCTGTAAGTTTTACATATATTTTAGGGGTTTCACTCCATAATTGGTCATTTCAACCTTTAGGGGAGGAAAGAGAAGCATAAAATTAGGCATTGAATTTCTTAGTTCAAAAACATAAACAACATGGTCTATGTATCAATCCTATAGTACTGTTATGTAAGACATATGACAAGCTGAAAATTTAGTCCAGTGAGACCAGACCTATGACAGTGTGGAAACCATTCCTAGGAAACACAATAGTAAGTAACAAAATACAATTGAGAGTGAAAACAACATGTACAAACCAACTGCCACTGCTGGCCATATCTTTAATCCTGAGGTAAGAACTTCATTCTTTATATGTGACAATTAGCCAACCCCAGTTTACAGGAAACCCTGAGGTTCTTTGGGTTGGATTAACATTATTTATCACATAATAACTTGTCAAAAGTCTATTTCATCTCTAACACTTTGTTGATTCACCACCAGGATCAAATACATCACAGGGAACACCACAGATGTTTTTGACAAAAACATGTTCTTTCACCCACACACAGTTTGCTTTTTCAAACGCTGAATTAGGGTTTCTTTCTTTGTAGACACAGTGGTTCTTTTTTGAAGCAACCTTAAATAGTCACTTTTATCCCTTTATAGACGCGTGTGCTTGGGAGGTCAAGCATGTGCTGTTGTTTCTTACCACAAATGTTTTCCTTCGTTTTCAATGGTCAAAAGTCACCGGCTAGTTTGACCCCACCCACAGACAGGTCCTGTATCTAGAGAAACCAAGGCTGGCTGGCTGGAGATCAGCGGGGTACAAGTGCTGACTTCACAAGCATAAAACAGCGTCCCAACACAGATCAGGGAATGTGACACTGAACCTTCAACAAATTACAGGTAAAGAAGCAGCCAAAAAAAAATACTAATTATTTTTTCTTTAGGTATTTCCATTTAAAGAGCATTCCTTCTCACTACTATAGACTACTGATGTAAATGAAGGCACTAAGATGCTCTTGGTAAATAATTATATTGTGTAATAATAGCTAAAATAGCCAGCAATATTACATTTCCTATTTACTTTCTCACTTCATTCTTTAATTTGCATACACACATCCTGAAACAAAGCTAGCAGGATGATTCCCTCCCTTCTTTCCTTCCTTCCTTCCTTCCTTCCTTCCTTCCTTCCTTTCTTTCCCCCCATCTCTCTCTGTGTCTTTCTCTTTCTCCTTCTCCCTACCTTTCCTTCTCTCTTTCCTTCCCTCCCTCCCTCCCTCACTCCTTCCTTTCTTCATTTTTTTTTTTTTCAGGAGAGCACTGCTCAACTCTGGCTTATGGTGGTGTGAAGGACTGAACCTAGGACCTCAGAGCTTCCGGCATTAGAGTCTGTTTGCATAAACATTAAGCTGTTTCCTCCATGCTTATATATACTTTTTTTAAAAAATTATTTTATATTTATTTATTTTCCCTTTTGTTGTCCTTGTTTTTTATTGTTGTTGTTATTGATGTCGTCACTGTTAGACAGGACAGAGAGAAATGGAGAGAGAAGGGGAAGTCCTTGCACTTTGTGCCATGTGCGCTTAACCCACTGCGCTACCACCCACTTCCCATACTTTTTAAGGAAAAGAAAGTTACAGCCTAAATAGGGAAAAGACCTGACAAACAGAGAGTTGTCCTGACATTTGCAATGTTCTACCCTATGAAGCAATACAGCATAGGGCAAAACAGAGCAAATTTCCTCAACCAATGAAAAACTGGGTCAGTTACCTCTGATAAGATCAGCTGGACAACAAAATAACTAATTCAGAAATAGAACAGCCCTATCCCACTACTCACCAAGTACAATATAGGCAACTGGATACATCTGAGACTATAAATCCCTAAGGCCACGAGGGATTTATAGCCTGTCTCCCTTTGTCTCAGAGAGTACAATCAACAGTGATGACCATGTTCTCCCACCCAAATTACACTTGGATCTTCCTTTTGCCACATCTGCCACAACACCAAAGAAAATATTAAGGTAGGCAGGTGTGTGTTCCAAAAAGCAGTGTTAGCAATATGCCAATACATCTTCTAGTTTACACCTCCAATAACTTACAAAGGCTCCTCCAGTCCTTTGTAACTCCCTTTTTATGCTGTCTCTGCTGCCATGTCATTTTGCTATGCTGGCGATTCTTACTTTAAAGAGGATGGAAACCTATGGAAAAACTATTCATCCTTCTTTTCGGTACCCTCATTTTGCCTTGTAAGTTATTCTTCTTGCCTTAATCATAACGTTTCTAATCATCTAGCTCTAAATTAAATAAGATGTCTTCTGGGTCACTCAACCATAGTCTAATTGATTTTTTAAAGCCACTTAATACCTGTCCATGAAAAACAACCGAGTGCTTTTCTATAAAGACGAGAATTCTAGTGGGGTACACATCATATTGTCTTGCATACACCTTCCCAGGCCTAACTTTGTACACATACCTACAGACTAGCACAAAAGAGTCTCTCAAAAAAAAAAAAAAAAGAGTCTCTCTACCTTGACAAATCTGTACATTCAGTTTGCAGCCAGGCACTTCCTGGGCAACTAGTCTTTCAGGGAGTGTTTAAATATTTGTAGTGGGGCAACCTGAGCAGCACATATTTTTGTTCTTATTCATGAATTCTTCATTTGCAAGTTGTGGGTCTGGTAAATTTCTCATTCTGAGACTACTGCTCTTTCGTTTTTTTGTAGGTGGTCCTTGATTTATCTTCTTAACTGTGGAATGTGAAGCAGTCTGGTTATCAAAAAAAAAAAAAAGTTTCCCTTCTTCCTTTGAATGCAGGATAATCTGTATCTGTGTCTAATTCCCAACTGAGAAATGTGTCTTAAAGTCCATCAAGATTTCTGCTCCAAAAGATGAAGGTAGCAGAGAGGGTGATGGCCAATGCTTTAGGTCCCCACTGTGAGGCAGTAAAGCACAGTGGTCAAGGGGAAGCAATTACAGAGGCAGACCTTCCACCTTCTGCACCCCATAATGATCCTGGGTCCATACTCCTGGAGGGATAAAGAATACAGGAAAGCTGTCAAGGTAGAGGGTGGGATATGGAGTTTTGGTGGTGGGAATTGTGTGAGAAATGTACCTCTCGTATCCTATAGTCTTGTCAATAGTTCCACTTTATAAATAATTTTTTTTTAATTTATTTATTCACTTTCTGTTTTTGATGCCCTTGTTTTATTGTTGTGGTTATTATTGTTATTGTTAGAGATGTCTTCGTTGTTGGATAGGACAGAGAGAAATGGAGAGAGGAGATGGAGACAGAAGGGAAGAGAAAGATAGGCACCTGCAGATCTGCTTCACCGCTTGTGAAGCGATGCCCCTGTAGGTGGGGAGCCTGGGGCTTAAACTGGGATCCTTACGCCAATCCTTGTGCTTTGTGCCACCTGTGCTTACCCGCTGTGCTACTGCCAGACTCTCTATAAATAATATTTTTTTAAAAAGAGCAAAGATTCTAGAGTCAGGGAGAGTTTGAAACCTATCTCATCATTAATTACTGTATAAACTTATGAAAAGTACTTAATTTTCTGTGCCTCACTTACAATGGGCACAGGAAGGACGAATACTAGATGACCTCAGTCATTGAAGGGATCTAATAAACAGAACAGAAGACAGTATATGGTGAACCCTCAGTGCACTGTAGACTGTTGCAGGTGTGGGAACATGGAAGGGGGAGGGGAGATTGCTAAGGGGTGGCTGGGAACTAGGTCCCTGTGCTGAAACAAGATGATGGCTTGGTGGAGAGTGAAATGTAGTGACACCTCTTACAGAAATGTCATGATGACAACAATTCTGTAAATCAGTATCCTCTCCCCTAAACTAATAGTGAGGGGCTGGTTGGTAATTCGTATATATTACCATCTTGGATCACCTGGTTCAAGTCCTCAGCCCCTACTCAAAAGGGGGAAACTTCGTAAGCAGTGGGGAAGCTCTACAGACGTCACTCCTCTCTATCTCTCTATTTGTGTCTCACTCTTGATTAAAAGATTAAGAAAAAAGAGCAGCTGGGAAGAATGCAGCCACGCAGGCAGATCTGTCCCAGTAACAAATCTGGTGGCACAACAAAAAAGGTGACATTAAAGTTGGGGACTAGGGAAGAAGGCAGATTTTGATGTCTGTTTCTACCAATGAAAATCTACTTAATCCAACAGAACCCTGAAAATGTGAAATGCCATTTGCCAAATATTTTTAAATGGTAGAATCTGGGGAATGTGTACTAAAACATGGAGCAAGGCCTCTCAAATAGCCTTTTCATAATAATTTGGACCACAGAAAAATCAATTAAGCTATCAAAAGCTAGATGAGAGAAAAAGCTAGATGCCCTTCATACCAAACAAGTGCAAAATTTTATATGATTTCCTCTGAGGAATAACGTAAATGAGAGGGACACTGCAGGTTAGCTTCACTAAAAGCAGGCACTGAGATGAGGCTGAAGGGACAGGACATTCACAAGGGAAGGAGAAAGAAATAAGATTAAGCAGAGGCACAAGTTAAACTCCAGTACTGGCAAGATCAAATGTAATACAGTTCAGTGGATAATTGGAGTGGCTGTCAAGAGACAGGTCTAGAAGATTCAGCCTTCACATACCATGTCCTTCATTCAAAAAGTGTTCGTCATATTAGAACTGACCAAAGAACATAGAAACTATACTGTCAAAAAGGAACTAAGAGATTAGTTGTAGAGCATGTAATTTTCTCTTTCCTTCTTTCTCCTTTCCTTCCTTCCTTCCTTCCTTCCTTCCTTCCTTCCTTCCTTCCTTCCTTTCTTTCCTTCTATCTCTTTCTTTTTTCTTTTTTTCCCCAGAGCACTACTCAGCTCTGGCTTATGGTGGGGCAGGGAACTGAACCTGAGACTTTGGAGTCTCAGGCTCTTTGCAGAACCATTATGCTATCTACCCACAAGCATGTCATTTTCTTAGGCTGGTTTCCACTCAAATTTCTACACTTTCTTCTTTCCTGAAGTCTAAAAAAACAGTGTAGTGTATCCAGGGGGCTAATTATTTCTGACTGTGAATTTCTTTTAAATATTTTTAAATTAGTGAAGAATTTTTTGGAGCTGATATCCCTTTCTAACTCGTTGATTAATTCCAAATTCTCAGCAAAACTATAGAAGCTTTTTTGATCTTGATCCAACTCAATGATACTAATTAAATAACATTCAATACAAAATATGCAATACAAAAAAAAACCAGCAGCACTGGATCACAAGCCAATGGGTCAGACATTTGATTAACTTGCTGTTTCATATTTTCCCCAACTCTCTCTTTCCTGTCAAGAGGCAGTTTGGAGCATTTGTCTGTTTTTTATGGTCACACGGGGTGACTTTTACCTATCGACAGATGTTATCTCATTCTACCACTTGGGAAAAGACACACATACCTGCTCATGTGTAAATGTGAGTCAGTTCCAGGGTGAGGGTGGATAGCATAATGGTTATGCAAAGAGACTCTCATGCCTGAGGCTCCAAAGTCCCAGGTTCAATCCCCTGCACCACCATAAACCAGAGCTGAGCAGTGCTCTGGTAGGGGAAAAAAATGTGAGTCAGTTCCAGGATAACTCTGGGCCATCTAGTCCTTTTCTTTCTCATCCTTCTTGCTTTTTGTAAGGACTACACTACTTGTCATTTGACAGATTTCACCCTAGTTTTAGATGTCTTAAAGATGGACCAGAATTATTTAATTAGCTAGTAGAATCTAGTTGGTTCGCTTAACAGGTGTGACATAAAAATCCTATGGTTGAAAATTCAGTGTACCTTCCTGGGGTGGCGGTGGGGGTGGGGGTAGGGGAATCAATAGCATCTAAATTACAAAAACAAAACAACACACACACACGGACACACACACAGACACACACACGGACACACACACACAGACACACACACACATACACACACAGACACACACACACGGACACACACAGACACATGGACACACACAGACACACGGACACACACAGACACACAGACACACAGACACATACAGACACACACACAGACACACACATACACACACACATACACACGGACACACACAGACACACACAGACACACACAGACACACACACGGACACACACACACGGACACACACACAGACACAGACACACACACACAGACACACACATACACACACAGACACACATACACACACGGACACACACACACAGACACAGACACACATACACACACAGACACACACACACAGACACACACATACACACACAGACACATACACACATACACACACAGACACTCACACACACCACATCCAAAATAGATCCCCCCAAAGGTATAGCTATAGTCAAACTCTGAGAGACAAAAGTAGAACAAAGGGAAATTAAGGTGATGCATGACTTAACTGTCACCACAAACTTCCCACAAGTTTAAAAATGTTTTGTCCTCCATAAACTCTGATATATTAAATCAAGCCTATATAACATTACACTCATGGTGTTAGTATTTTTCAGTCTTTTCCTTTCTTTCATTTGACATACCATAATACTTAGCAGTAGTTAGTGTATAAGCAAATTTATCTCTTGACTTTGCTTTTAGTATAGTTCTCTGACACTCACTCACTTTCAAGCACACTAAACTGTGGCAGAAGAAAAAAATTAGTAATATTGTAACAGAGTTTTTCATGATCCTCACCCTCAGTACCTCCTTCCTGGAAGTAAAAAAAAAAAAAGTATATTGGTTGATTCTCTTCTGTCCTTTTGGTCCCATATGTATCGCAAAGATTCTGAAAACTGCATATAATTGAACTGAAAGTTCTTCCATTTTAGTATATAAGTATTCCTTACATGGAAAGATCGTTAACTTTAAGTCTACAGTAACAGAAATCTTGCCAAGTTAGAGACCTCTGTACAGTTCTAAAAGTTTACCTAGACATCTTCACATACAATTTCAACTAATTAGAGATGTATTATTTTTTCCAAATAGGAAAAGTTAGATTTAGAGGTTGAATTAGATAGTCCAGAATATTTTGTTTTCTTTAGTAATCATGAAAAACTAGAATTCTTCTTTAAAGAAATCTACTATTTAAACATTATATTTATTTATTGGATAGAAACAGAAATTGAGTGGGAGGGGGAGGCATAGAGGGAAAGAAACAGAGAGATACCTGCAGCCCTGTTTCACCACCAGTTGTGAAGCTTTCCCCCTGCAGGTGGGGACTGGAGGCTTGAACCTGGGTCCTTGTGCATTGTAAATTTCTGTGCTCAACCAGATGCACCACCATCTGGCCCCCAAACCTAGATTTCTATACACACTTGTATTAACAACTAGATATTCCCAGGACACAACATGAAATTCTGGAGAAAGAACCATCTTTATTAACCTCTGCTCTTCAAGTGTAAAGTGGGTGCTTTGACACAGGTTAGTGTTCTCAACCCTCCATAGTTGTGATGAATTGGTAGAACAGAGCTATCATTTTTAAAACACAATAGAATAGTGAAATAAGGGGGAGATAGGGAGGTAAACACAGGGAAAGGAAGAAAGGAGAAATAATAGAGTGGTGGGTGGAAATAAAGATAAGAGAAAGTAAAGTGTATGAAGAGAGGTGGAAGAAAATAATCATGAAAGATCAAAGAAAACTACAGAAAGTATAAAAATAGAAGGTCTGAAAAGGAGAGGGAAAAGAAGAGGATTAAAAAGAGGGAAAGTATGAAAAGAAAAAATATAATAAAGGTAGCCACACAAAAAATTCTCATGTAGTAAGACAAGTATTGTTTAATGGAATTTCTGGTTTTGTTATATGGACAAGCGTGTTGTGGTGTATATTGAGTATCCAGTAGTGACACGAAATAGTTTTCTCACTAGGTTAGTTTTGAAAAAGCTACAAAGCAGAAATCGAGGCTATCCTCAAGATCCTTCCAGACAACATCATCTAAGATCACACAATTTTTATTTTATATATTTTGTAAATGAAAGATTTAATTGAGGTGAGAATTAAATGACAGGAAATAAGAATTTAAAATATTAAGATTATTAATAGAGCACATAATCCTAACATTGCCATTGCTATGTCATCTGCCAAAATAAGATCTGAGGCAGGCCCCTTCAAGCCAGTATTTGGGAGGAGGGCTGGGAGGCAGTCATCTAAAAAGGGGGGTGGGGGGAATCTCTCCAAACAGATTTTCCAGATCAAGTCTCAGGATGAAAAGTATCCCTCTCTTCAAGTGAAAACACGTCTTGTCAATAAATCTTAAGTAAAGTCCTCTTAAGCTATAGGTTAAACCACTGTCCCAGAGCCTTGATACCAGATGGATTCAGTTTCTAAGTCTATCTCAAAGACAATGTTAATCGCAGCAAGGTAAGTAACAACCAGCAGACTCTGCCTGTGGGACTTGTGTGAGCTGCTGTTCATCATGTGGCAGGCATCATGTCTTCTGTGAAAAGCTTGGGCATTTATAGGTATATTTGTGACTCAATCACAGGACCAGTTAATACTATTTAAGGCCTCTCGTTTACGAAAGAAACTGATCACAGAGCAAAGGAGCTGAGCTTGGAGAAGTTCTCAAATATCACATGAGCCTTACCTTAAAGGAGAGTACGTTACTACCTTCACGTTAAAGCAAGAGACATGGTTGTAGTCTCTCGCTTGGACTGTAATGTTTTATTTTTAATCATGGATGGTGGATATACATACATAATTATGTTACTATACTTAACATTGTGTTTTAATAAACACAAATGATTTACTAACCTAAAATTAAAAAGCAACGAAACTGTGCTATCAGTTGGTAGCCCTATTCTAAGCATTGTAACATCAGAATTAATTCAGACAGATCACATGTTTCTTTGTGCTTGTTTTTTTTTAAATTTGTAAAAGGTGTACTGTTTATATCATCAAGACCGCCAACTTAAACTGAAGCAGTAGTTGGGACAGTCGATCAATCCACTATCATATTATCAAACTGGATAGTTTTTTACCTCAGTCAGAAGATCTGTGCATGGGAAAGTTGGCACACCAACTCCTAAATCTCTATCATTTTACTTAATGAAGCCAAAAGCTAAATATTCTAGTATAATTTGTCGCAGGTAAGTGTTTCTGTAATATTTGTTTCAATAATTGGTAAATGTGCAGATGAAGAAAAACAATAATTTTCAAAGTCTCCTTTGTCCATGAAAATTACCTCAGATTTCAAATGTTATGCAAAATTCACTGGATATTCACTATGTACAAGGCACTGGATTCAACACATTGGGAATATAAAATGAACAGGACCTCTGTCTTCAAAACGACTGTCCCTCTTAGGAGGGCTACAAGACATATACAAGCACCTATGGTACACAGCGCGTGAAAAGGACTGTCATGAAGGGAGAAGGAGCTGCGTGCGTCCAGAAGAGAAAAAAATATGATGTTGATCGGCCCAGGGAAAAGGGTAGTGGTGATTAGTAAAGGTTTCATGGAATCAGGCCTTTATTAAATTCTACACTTTCAAAGTGCAAAAGGACGAATCTGAGCAGAAAAAAACAGGTATTCCAAGTGGGAAAAAAATAAGACAAGAGACTTGAAAATGGAAAGTACAAATCATGCAGGAGACAACACACGGATAATTTTAATCATCAAGCAAAAGTCAAGCTTGAGGTAAGAACAGGGACCATGCTATGGACCATGCTATGGAGGGCCCTGAAATTCAGGCTAAGAGTGTTGACCTTCACACGCATGACTAATGCCATGCACGAGAACCAGCTCTCGCCTCCTTGCCCACCTGCAGCAGGAAAGCTTCCCAAGCAGCAGGGCAGGCATCTTTCTCTCCTTCGCCTTGCCTTTTCTGTTCCTCTCTATCTGTATATCTCTATCAGAAAGAAAAAAGCCAGGAGAGGCAGTGGAGTAGCATGCATCCCTGATTACCTCTCAAGTGCTTTCCTTCAGCATCCTGGCTTTCCACCCAGAAATTCTATAGTATCCATAAGAAGCTACGTCTTAGAAATAATGCATGCCAAGCCACCTAGTGACTCAGAAATCCCTTGTTCCAGATATGAAGTGCATCTAAATGTAAAAGAGAGAGAGAGAAAATCTATAGACATGAGAATCAAAGAAATATCTAGCACGTAAGAAGAAAGGACTTTTACTTTTTCTTCTTCAACCACACAGTCGCCATTTTCGATTCTAAGTGAAGAAACCACCTTGCTCACTTTCAGCAGTAGATGGGTATTGCCATACAGAGTTCAGGAACAACCCTGCACATAGATGGGCATCCAGTCTGTGTCAAAGAAGCCATACTCTACAACGATGTTGTGAAAACTGTGGTCAACATTAAGAATGACTCACCTCAGAATGTATCCAGAGACTTCACGTGTGGAATGACAACCCTTCAGCTTCATTACTCGGGTGAGACCTTTCCTTTAATAGTACACTCTAATTTCATCTCAGGTAGTTCACTTTCTAACAAAGTCCCATAACCTAGATATACACCAGTTTCTGTGAGAGAGAGCTTATGTGCACACGTATCCATAAACTACTGCAAAATATATACCTGAAAGCAGGACTACACTAGAGTTTGCAGTGAGTACCTCCCTAACACTTCCTCTCCACTATTCCAAGCTTGGGATCCATGATTGCTCAACAAATTGTTTGGCTTCATATGTTAACTCTGTTTTCAATCACCAGGTTCCAGATGCCACCAGGATGCTGGCTAGGCTTCCCTGGATTGAAGACCCCACCAATGTGTCCTGGAGCTCAGCTTCCCCAGAGTCACACCCTACTAGGGAAAGAGAGAGGCAGACTGGGGGTATGGACCGACCAGTCAACGCCCATGTTCAGCGGGGAAGCAATTACAGAAGCCAGACCTTCTACCTTCTGCATCCCTCAACGACCCTGGGTCCATGCTCCCAGAGGGATAGAGAATGGGAAAGCTATCAGGGGAGGGGGTGGGTTATGGGGATTGGGTGTTGGGAATTGTGTGGAGTTGTACCCCTCCTACCTTATGCTTTTGTTCACTAATCCTTTCTTAAATAAAAAATTTAAAAAAAAACAACATTAAGAATGAAAGAAAACCGAACGAAAAGCAAGGCCATCATTAAACACCACAGAGAAAAATGAACTCAAAACAAATATAAAAAATTAAGTATCAGGCCATCAGCCATAAAACAATAGAAGAAAAAATAGGTCACACTTTGACCTCAGAAATGTATCTCTGAAGACACAACACAAGTAATAAGGGAAACGACAAGAAGAATGGACAGTTAAGTACATGCAGTTCTACCATGGCTGTGGTGACAGGCACGCAGCCCGGGCACAAGCCCAGACCCCAGGGCCCTGGGGAAAGCTTTAGTGCTATGCTGACTTTCCTTCTCTCTGCCTCTGTTTTTCTCTTTGCAAATGTCAACTCAGAGTGGTGAAGGCTTAGCAATGAAAAAGCAAACCAATAACAAAGCTTTTAGACAGAAAAAGAAATTACCACAAAAATAAAAAGGCAACCTAGCATGTGAGCAAAGATACAGCACAGCGTACATGAGAAAAGGAGTCGAAACACAAAGGAAGTAAAGAAATCATTTAACTCCACAACAACAAGACAAGCAGTTCGGTAAAAGAGCAGGTGAAATGTCTGAGCAGACTCTTCATACAGATGACCACTGCGCACTGGAAGGATCTTCAACATACTTTATTATTACGGAAGTACAAGTTAAACCCCACAATGAGATATCACCTCAGACTAGTAAGAAGGCCCTACATCAGAAAGACTGGAAACAAGAAGTGTCAGGAAGGATATAAAGAACACAGAAATCTGGCACACTTCTATATGTGCAATCTGGTGAAGCCCCTTGAGAAATATTATAGACAGTCTTCAAACATTAACTCGAAAATACTTTAAAATCCTCCAGTTCCACCCCCTAGGCATTTGTCCAAAGGACAGGAAGTGCTAATTTGAAAGGATATGCATCTATGTGTCCACGTTCAAGCACTATTCACAATAGCCAAAACATGGAACTCAATATAACTGGTTACGGACATATGACTAGATAAAGAAGCTTTGAAATACTGACATAGGCTCAATGTGATCCTACATGAACATTAAAAAGATGCCATAGTGCCTTCTGGAACTAAACATATACTGAGTAAGTTAAAGACAATTGCCTTTCACTACTTTATAACTTTACACATATATCGACTATAGATAAGTAAGAAAGTAAAGTTGAAAAAAGAAACTCAAGAGTAGAAACTATGGTGTGATTATCAGAAGGAAGGGGAAGAATCAGACGAGGAAAGACAGAAGGGGGTCTTTGGTGTAATGAAACTGGAAACTATGGTGGTAGGTTTGATGACACTTTTACACATACAGACGTGAATTTGAAGCCCTGAGATTTTATAATACTATAAACCAATGTTAAGTCCATTTCAAACTATATAAACATTTTCCCTAACCCTTCTACTGTATCACAAAAAGCCTGTCGTATCCACTAACACAAAATGTTTTCACATTTTGCTCTCATAAAATGTTTATGCTGAATGTCTACTTTTCGGCTGGTCAAAGATTTTCTGATTTCACCATACTGAAAAATTAAAACTGGAGGCTTACAGTAAGTTTGAGGTCAAACAACTTTATTTAAATCATCTACCTTATTGCAAAGACTCATTTCTTAATTGCAAGAGGGCAAACACAGGGTCTCACATACGTAAAGCATGTGCTCTACCCTAAGCAACTTCTTCTACCCCAAAGACCCACTTTTACATCATCCTGACAATACAGAATTTAGAGTTGAAAATCTAAAGATAAGGGCCTAGGTGGTGGTGCGCCTAGTTGGGTGCACACATTGCAATGTGCAAGGACCTGGGTTCGAGCCCTCGGTCCCCACCTGCAAGAGGAAAGCTTTGTGAGTGGTGAAGTAAGTGCTGCAGGTGTCTCCTGTCTCTCTCCCACCCTCTCTATCACCCCCTTCCCTCTCAATTTCCTGGCTGTCTCTATCCAATAAGCAAATAAAGATTAAACATTTTGAAAAAAGCAAGTCTATATATAGATCAATACATACCCCAAAAAATAAGATACCGAATTTGAAAGGAAAATACAGAAATGAAAGCTCAGGAGGCTAAAACTAAAATATGGGGTTAAGACATATATACAAGTCTAAAGAGGGAAACAATCAAGTTTACAAAACGTTTTGGGAAGGTTGAGTTGTCTGAGCTGAGATATAACTCCAGCTTCCTCTACACGCCTCGCTTCCAATATGGATTTCCCTGCAGATAACACAGGCAATAAATTGAGACAAACTATTACTAGTATATAGTTTGAAACATCCACAGAAAATGTTGAAATAAAGATTCCCTCCACAGTATAAGCAATTACTGTCTCAGGAAAGGGTTCGGAGTGTTGCCAGGGATGCTGCTTAGTAGATAGTTTAAATTCCTTCCACTTGAGAGAGAAAGATCCAAAGTATATTAACCTCTCCCTTCCCCCTCTGGTGAATTAATATTCTATGATATACCCCCAACATGTGGAGGGGGGCACCTCTTTTCAATGAGCAGAGATCAGTAAATGGCCATTTCACCAAGATTAAAAATAATAATAAAACCTTGTAATTTTAATGTGTTTATGTTGGGGGAAAAGCATCAGATCCATGTTAATAAACTCAGCTTGGGGAAAAAAACCAAGTAGTTACTAAGCCATGGTAAGTAATTAGCCTTTTAGCATCCCCTTTCTTCAAGAATGCTTCCTCCTGTGCTGTTCCTTTTAAATAGCTTCAGTACTGGCTGCCTTTGTTGGGCTTGGAAATTGTTCACATATGAGAGAAATTAAGCTCTCATTTAACAGAGACACATGCCTGTCAAGACCGGAGGAACAAAGACTAGTCCCTGGGGCCTGTTCAGCTCCTAGAGACTGCCAGTCATTCCGTTAGCAATGCTTACCCTTTACAGAATGTGTATAAAACCCAATAAATCACTCTGTCTGCTGTGCTGAATATAAGCAAGCTCTGACCGTTTTTCCAAGTATTTTCTCTTCCTTACATAACTTCACAGCCAGTTAGTTGAAGAAATATAATATCATTGTGTATATGTGTTTTGTGTATGTGTTTATTTTCAGAATGCAACAGGATGCTCCAGACAGAAAGGGAATGACGTCCCCAGACACTTCTAGCATCGTCGAAAAGGTAGCATCTCCTTAGGCCCAATCTCAAATTGATATCTTTTATAAATTTCATAGGTAATAATTAGAACACACCCATTTTATAAGGAATGGACATACCTTTCAGGTATATTGCTCTAAACTTAGACTCAGGAGGTAGTTCTGGCAAAAATGAAAGTTAAAGGATCAGAAAGGGATAGATATGCTGTCCTCTTTATTCAGCATGCTCTGTCACTGTCACCAGCAGGTCCTTTCAAGGTAGAGATGAAAACTAACTCTTAACAGCTGTTGTAACTAGGAAGGAGTGACCACTTCGCGATCCCAGCCAGAAAGCCACTCCACACATTCTCATTTCTTTAAGAAAGAAAGAAAAAGAGAGAGAAAGAAAGGAAAGAAGATCTTTAAAGTTTCTTTCTCTTCTTATTCCCTTTTCCTTTGCCCCCCTCCTCTTTCTTCTTTTCCCACTGGTCTCTTCATTGGGGAACGGTGATTTAACAAATATTGTGGTTAGAGGTATACAGTTTTATATCTCCCCATGATGGGTGTCAGTATCCTCTTAGCAGTTCCTTAAGAAGTAAATCTCTCTTATTTATTTTTTAAAACTTTTATTTATTTGTTCCCTTGTGTTGTCCTTGTTTTATTGTTGTTATTATTGTTGTCATCATTGTTGGATAGGACAGAGGGAAATGGAGAGAGGAAGGGAAGACAGAGAGGGGGGAGAGAAAGATAGACACCTGCAGACCTGCTTCACCGCCTGTGAAGTGACTCCCCTGCAGGTGGGGAGACGGGGCTCGAACGATCCTTACGCCGGTCCTTGCACTTTGCGCCACGTGCACTTAACCCGCTGTGCTACCGCCCGACTCCCAATAAATCCCTTTTAAAGTAATCCTTTTCGAAAGGATATCCTTTAAATACTTAAATCGAGAGAGAGAGAGAGAGAGAGAGAGAGAGAGAGAGAGAGAGAGAGAGAGAAAGAAGGAGAAGGGGAAGGGGAAGGGGAAGAAGAGAGAGAGAAGAAGAAGAGGAAGAAGAAGAAGAAGAAGAGGAGAGGAGAGGAAGAAGAAGAGGAGAGAAGAGAGAGAGAAGAAGAGGAAGAGGAAGAAGAAGAAGAAGAAAAAGAAAAAGAGGAGGAGGAGGAGGAGAGAAGAGAGAGAGAGAAGAAGAAGAGGAAGAAGAAGAAGAAGAAGAAGAAGAAGAAGAAGAAGAAGAAGAAGAAGAAGAAGAAGAAGAAGAAGAAGAAGAAGAAGAAGGAGAAGAAGAAGGAGAAAAGAGGAGAGAGAGAGAAATGCCAGAGAAGCCAGGACACTATTCTAGGACACACAGTGTCCAGGAGCTCAAGGGAACCTCAGACAAGCAAGTCCTGTACTCTTACCAGTTAAGATATTCTCCCAGCAGCAAGACGTTGCCTCTTATGTAGAAATATCCTTTATATGATTTTCTAGAACTATCTCTCTCTCTATTGTCATTTACTCTGTACACTAACTTAATCAGCCTCCTAAATAAGAGCGAGAGAGAGACACTATGGTAAAAGACTAACTCCTAGACTTTAAAGGCCTTCCAGTTGGGTCCTACTCTTCTTACTCAGAGCAGTGAGGGGGAAGGCAGTGGTGAAATGAATGTCTGCCCACAACAATTAGAATAAATATTTCACTCAAAAGTAAAATGCTTACTTCTCCTGACTATGCTACATGTTGAGCAAACCTACCATGAATTGACTCCAGCAATGGTAACCTCTCTACAGAAACATTGGACCTTCCAGGGCTGACAATCTCAGTTCCCAAGATGCTGTGAGTCCCCAAATAAGCTGGTAACACAGGGAGTTTAACCCTGCTCAGCAGAAGGAGAAAAAGCAGATCTGGATTTGATAAGTAAAACCAGATCTACACGATGGTTATGCGGCAAAGCCCTGCAATTAATGGGGGCCGTAAACAGTTGGAGAAGCCAGCACAGCAATAGGTCGCACTCATAGCTGGTTAGATATGAATCAGACAGACAGCGGCACAAAGACTTTGTGAAAACTCTAGTAACTATACATGGGCCTCAATATACAAAAAAAAAGTGTCTCAGACCCTTATGTTCATATGTTCATATCTATACCATTCCCCAATGATTTATTGCTTTATAAATAATACAATTTCTTCATTTTTAAACTACAGATGACATCCTGCAGGTATGAGACAATGCAGATGTCAATAAAATCGATGAAATAATCCTTGCCCCCGAAAAAAGAAAATTTATATTTTAAAAATAACATTAAGGTAAACTGCCTAATAAGAACATGCATTTGCTTAAATAAAGCATTATATGGTTCTGTTTTAGATTCACCCCTCAAGCCCTGAAAGATATTAGAATTTTAGTGAGTAATTACCCTATTTACTTCAAACAAAATGAGAGGAAATCAGAAAACCATATTAAATTCTACTGCATATCAGAAATGAAATTCCCTCTTGTTCTCCCTCTCCCTCTCCCTCTCCTCCTCCCTGTCCCTCTCCCTCTCTTTCTCTCATCTTGCAACTCAATATAGACATCGTAGTTGAAAATTTTAGTGGCACTAAAAGATAAAACTTAACTAGTCAGAAATGAGGAAATGGCCAAGCAGAATATCCACGTCAACGTTCTGCTTCCAGCAAAAAACCACGACTAGGAAACACAACCAAGGAGTCTCCTTTCGCAGCTTAATTGTTTTCAGACAGTGTGCGCTGTGTTAGCCAACTTCTAGCTACCCAACACCTCTCTCTTCAAACGCAAAATGCAACACTTGGGGGCAAAAAAACAAAGGAGACTAGAAAACAGTTTTCTGTGCTACATGCTCCACCGACAAGACTTCGGTAGGCTCTGCGGTAATTTCCTGCAATTAGTACTTTAGTCAAAAATGTAAGGACTTTTCCCCCATACTACAATATTTCACTTGAACACTAAAATGAAGGTTGGGTCACCCTTTCCAGTGTGGGGAACTAATGACAGGCATTTGTCATTGGCTGCAGAAATGACATTGGTTCACTTCAACACAGGGATTTGTAAGTTCTCTTTCTACGTGTGTTTTTTGATCCCCAACCCCCCGCCATCATCTCATGTGGCAAGCATTACAGCTCTCACAATAACCTACGGCAGATACATGAATTAGACTTCATAATTCAAAACCTTCCTATGGTTTAAAATGCAAACATTCCTCCTAAGTGGACATGGCTTATGCTGCGGTCAAACCTGATATCTGCTTGTAAGCTTTGTAGGCAAGATTGCTTACTGCTCTCCATTTTCTAAGGACCAGAGTTAATTCCGCTCAACTAGAATCACAGAAATTCAGAGACACCAGGAATTTCGGTGATAATCCTGAACATGATACTTCTTCAAAATATATGGCAAATGAAAATGAGTGGAGAGGAAAAAGGTGCCAGAGATCAAGCAAAACATACCAGTCTAGGCAAAGACATCTAGAGTCCTAGTCAGAGATGACCCCAAGATAAAAGGGTATGTCTGTTCTTTTCTTGTTGTTGGGAGTTAAATTTTAAAAAGTAAAATAATTACAGCAATAAAATTAACTATAAAACTGTTTTCTAGGTCTTTTATTCCTGTGTTTATGCATCTGAGCTCATACTGTGTTGATTTTATTATGTTCTAGACTTTCTTTCCGTCATATGTTATAAGCATTATTCCAAGTCATTGAAATTATTTGTAAATATCATTTAATATTCTATCACAGTCCATTACATGAATATACCAGAATAAATGCTATGATTTTGCTAATACTGAAAATCAGGGTTCTTTGGATATACACTTGACATTTTTAATTTTTTCTCAAAATATGTTAGATTTTTTTAAATTAAAGCAAGAAAAAATAATTTCAATGTATTTCTATTTCACTATGAGAGTTGCCTTAAATGTTGTAATATTTTAATCACTTGCAATATACAGTTTATCACAAATTAGGGCTCTTGTGTCAGTGCTCAGTCTTAGGAAGAAAGATATAGTATAGTTAAATAGGCCACGGTCTTAAGCATAGAACTCAGATTTCTTCTTCTATGGGGATGCTAATGATTGAACATTCTGTCCCTCAAGAGATCAATATTAACTCCAATTTATGCTTTTATTCCAAGGGTGTACTTCCACCCTAAAACAGAATCCATAAAAAAGTCTCTTCAGAAACTACTATACTTGCAGACTCATTAGAGAATAAGATCCAAGGGCCAGGAGGTGATGTACCTAGTTAAGCACTCACATTATAGTGTGCAAAGACCCAGGTTCAAGCCCCTGGGTCACCACTTGCAAGGAGTAAGCTTCATGAGTGGTGAAGCAGGGCTGCAGGTGTATCTCTGTCTCTTTCACTCTCTATTTCTCCCTCCTCTGTCAGTTTATCTCTGTCTTTATCCAATAATGAAAAACTAAAAGAGAATAAGATCAGAAAATCTTAACAGAAAAACCACCATTGTAAGGGCTAAGTGTTTTCTTTTTCCTCATTTCCAGCATTACGTTATTAATACTCCAGCAAAAAACTGGAATTCTCCCAGTGATAGACTGGTGCTCTCTCATGTAAATCTGACCTGGTCAACATGATCTTCTAAGGCAAATATCTGACTAGAACCGAATAATGATAACTTGCTCGCTCATCTGCCTTTTCCATAGACAAAGAATACAGGTCACTTAATGGTGTACTCACTCCACCATAATGACATAATGACTTCCAATATAAGATCTAGATACTTAAGTCTACGTAATGCATTGCAAAAAAGTAACGAATGGTAGGAAAAAGCAAAAGCAAACAACAACCCTTGTAGCCAGTATTTCCTTTCTCAAACTTCTCTAATGTTGACCACTTTCTACCCATGTGTCCTCCTCCTTGACATTATCTGGTGTCAAGCTCATATTCCTGCCTCAATATGCAGGTGAATTCTTTTCAGCCTAAACCCAGCCACTAAAATGATGACCTCAGAAGTCAGGAGGACGGAGAGCCTAGCTACTGTAGAATGAAAGAAAGGTTCTGTAGGACTTGAATCAGCAACTGGAGACTACTTTTCTCGAGGTTGCAGGTAGCTGCGTGTCTCCTCAGGCACTATTCAATTACAGGAAATCTGAAGTGCCCTGTCTGTTACTAATTCTTTATGCATAAACAAATGACCTACCAAATCCAACTTCAACAAAAAAAAGTAGAATTTATGCTTTTACAAAATGATTTCATTTATATTTTTGTTATTACTAGAGGTCCACCGTTCTGGGCTGACTTGACAAAGAGAAACAGAGAAAGGGAGAGATACAGATACCACAGTGCCAGGAGTTGCCCCCAGTGCTGTATAAAACACCCATGGGTGTGCTGGTGAGTGTAGCACACAAATGGGAACGTCTGTTTCTTCTCGGCTGAGCTATCTCGCTGCTCCCAGACTTACAAGTTTTACTGGAAAACAGTACACAAGGAATGCTTTTCCATTTGTCAAGTGTTTCTTGACATCATCACAACATTTAAAAGGAACAAATCAGTGTTTGTATACAGTCTTTCTGATGTCTGATTACAGTTAAAGTATGCATGAAAAGTCAATACTTGTGTGACTGAGAAATGAGTAGAAAATAAGCCTGACCTGCTAAGGGTTCTTTAAAATTATTTTTCCCACATTATCAACATGCTCAAATAATCTCCAAGTCAACCTAGCTCAGAGCCCTTCATATGTGCATTTAATCTGAGCCACCGCAAAACAAAAAACAAAAACAAACAAACAAAACACCCCTCATCTGTAGTACTTTAAAAGATAAATCTGGGAGTTGGGTGGTAGCGCAGCAGGTTAAGCGCAGGTGGCACAAAGCTCAAGGACCTGCGTAAGGATCCTAGTTCAAGCCCCTGGCTCTCCACCTGCAGGGGAGTTGATTCACAAGCAGTGAAGCAGGTGTCTATCTTTCTCTCCCCCTCTCTGTCTTCCCCTCCTCTCTCCAGTTCTCTCTGTTCTATCCAACAACAATGACATCAATAACAAGAACAAAAACTACAACAATAAAAACAACAAGGGCAACAAAAGGGAATAAATAAGTATTAAAAAAGAGAGATAAATCTTTGGGTAGGGTTAGAGAACATAATGGTTATGGAAAGAGATTCTCATGCTTGAGGCTCCAAAGTCCCAAGTTCAATCCCCTGTACCACCATAAACCAGAGTTGACCAGTGCTCTGGTTAAAATAAATAAATAAATAAAATGAAAAATAAATAAATAAATCTTCCACCAGACTGCATATTTAACAAGTCACGAGTCAGATCTGATGAAAGGTGGGCCCCATGCTTTACTGTAATCTACAAATCGTTCAACTTTCACTGTTTAATGCTGTAACTTTAGTAGTCTCTTAATGGATTGGGTAGTGGGGAGATTCAGTGTCTCACAGTGAGACACTACACTGTTTGCATCATATATTTTCTCTTATTTTGAACAAGTGAAAATATGAAACTCTGACATTAATAACCTTGAGTGGGAGTTACCTTGTGTGAATTAAAAATGGTTATCTCAGCATACCTCTTCAGAATTTAAAGGACATGTCCCTTTGCTCTACCAAGTGACACACAGTATATCAACTTTTATTTCCTATCTCTCATGTCTAGTATGCATACTTTAGCTTCTTAAATTCTAAGTACTGACATAATTTACAAAAGTTGGGCAAAAGCTTTACTTACAGGGGATGGCATACATAAGATTTGTACCAATGACCTTATCTTAGACAAAGCACATGACATAATTCTATGTGTAAAAATATTGTATGGTAAACTGAACAGGTTCAGTCACTATCCTTCTAACTTCACAAGCACTACCAACATAATAGAAAAGGAATTAGAAGAATTTGTGTTTTTAAGAATAAAATACCACACACACACACACACACACACACACACACACACACACACACACACACACCATACACCATCTCTAAACAGTTTTGTTTTATTCTCAGATAGGCATTCATGTCCGAGTCTCTAATAAACCATTCTCTCTTTTCACTGACAAAAAAAAAATTGTCTTTATACTCTGAAACAGCACATCTACTATCTATGCTAAATGGAGTTAAACGATATTTGAGAATTCATTTTCTAAAAGTCCTTGTAATATTAAATAGAGAAGAATAAACATTTTTACCCAATACAGATATGTTGATATTAGCATATCTCTGCCTTCTCATATATACATAAAATCAAATTATTAGAAAAGCTAACTGTATTTATTAAAATTGAACCATATCTCATCCTAAGCTTCTTAACTTTTGAATAAAATAGCTGTAACAAACATGACTATACGTAAGCTGCTCAATAATTATTTGTTGAAGCAGTAGTCAGTATTCAGTCTATAGGTAATAAGTAAGCAGATAGATAGATAGATATACAAAAGATAATTAATTTAGCCACTTAATCTGCATTGCACTGTACAGAGCAGTGGTTCCTCAACCCTGATTGTCCTCTAGAATTCATTTAAATGATTTTTAGCAGATTTCATCTGAGACTGCAGCCCAGACTAAATAACTTGGAATTTCTGAACTAGGACCCAGCTATCAGTATGTTTTAAGGGCACCCACGTGGCTACAAGACAGAACTGAGTTTATAAACCAGTAGCATCAACTATAATAACACACTGCTCACATTGCTCAACTATAGAAAGTAACTGTAAAGAAGGCATTGACACTGAAGGTAACTGACCCTCAACATAGCAACACATCAATCAGTTAAACCTCCCAGGATGTAGTATCATTAAGATTACATGTGAATACAGAAAAAGTCAACTCAATCTCAAATACATTTCATACAACCATGCAGAAAGATTCCAGTGAAGTTTTACCTCTGACCTGGTGGGAATGCACCCATAATTGTAGCAGATCTGGGATACAGACTGCAGTGCAAACCTTCACTTTTTCCCATTTAAGGATAACAACAATGAAGTGAGGTTTTTATATGTTAAGTGTTATTATTCACATCTTACAAACCAGAAAGTCAAGTTCATTAGGATTAGTCAAGTCACAAAAAGGGAAAACTCAGGCACAGTCTAAAACATTGGTAATAGTCCCAGATTAGAATACAAAGCTGGATGTTGATTATGTTCACCTTTTTTAAGTGTATATGCATTTACTTTTTTTTTTTTTTTTTTTGCCTCCAGGGTTATCCCTGGTGGGTTGGTGCTGGCACTAGGAATCCACTGCTCCTGCTGGCTATTTGTTCCATTTTATTGGACAGGACAGAGGGAAATAGAGAGAGAAGGGGGAGGGAGAGCTGGAGGGAGAAAGACAGACCCTGCATACCTGCTTCACCACTTGTGAAACGACACCCCTGCAGGTGAGGAGCCAAACCCAGATCCTTGAGCTTCATATGTGTGCTTAACCCAGTACACCACCTCTCACCCCCCCCCTCACCTTTACTTTATAGAAAACATCTTTATCTCAAAGAAAATAGAAAAAAAATGTAGCTTCCAGGTTGTTTTTAAGTACAACTGAATGATACAATCACTATATTTTTGTTCACCAGGGATAGCTACACATTTTGGCCTCAATCAGTGAAGAACAAACAGCATGAGGTCTTCGAGGTAATGTTTTGAAGTTTAACAGCATTCTGTATCAGTATATTGATATTTCTCAGATTAGTGTTTTTTCAAAGAGTTCCCCAAATTTTATCATGAAACAATTACCCTCCAAATATCTTTATTGGCTTTAGGGTTTTATTTAAGTTGTCTTATCTTTACTTACATATTCAAAGTTTTATATCTCTACTTCAAGTAATAATTGAAATCAGAAATTTTAAAAATTCAGAGAAGAGTGAAAATATGAAATCTATGTTCTGTTATTTTATTTAAGTTCTTTGCTAAACACAAATGACTCCAAAGGTTGTTGTGACTAAGATCACTCTTCCCCTGCAAAGAGATTAACACATCCTAGAAAGGTATTAAAGACTAACACTAAACTGAGCCCTCACTGTAATCAGAGGGATCAAGAAAAAATAGAAAAGAGATTACTTTTCTCATCTAGGGGATTGATCTCATATTATGTAATGTCACATGGCAGCACCTCCTGAATCATCTGCTTTGTTTGTTCCATGCTCTCCTCTCTCTTAAGAAGTAACTGCAGGTGTCTGTCTTTCTCTCCCCCTCTCTGTCTTCCCCTCCTCTCTCCATTTCTCTCTGTCCTATTCAACAACAACGACATCAAATAACAACAACAATAATAACTACAACAATAAAACAACAAGGGCAACAAAAGGGAATAAATAAATATTTTTTAAAAAGGAAATAAAGATAGTTAAAAAAAAAAGAAGAAGAAGTAAGGCACTCTGCTGCTTTTATAAATCATAGGGAGAAGCAGAAGTCATGCTGTCCCAGAATGTGTGGTGTCGACTATTTAGGGAGTGGAGTTAGAGAAAGGTGTGTGTGTGTGTGTGTGTGTGTGTGTGTGTGTGTGTGTGTGCATAAAATAGGGAAGGGAGGGCGGCCTGGGATGAGCTGGAGCCAGGGGTTCTAAAGAACAGTGCCTGGGGTGGGGGGGGATAGCATAATGGTTAGGCAAAGAGACTCTCAGGCCTGAGGATCCAAAGGCTTAGGTTCAATCCCCTGCACCACCATAAACCAGAACTGAGCAGTGCTCTGGGAAAAAAAAAAAACAGCCAAAATCTAAATAAATAATAAAATAATTAAAAAAAAAAAAAAAGAACAGTAAAGAGTATTGAGATTCACCATCAGGTTTCTGACTGCTGACTAAGACCTTTGCCCAAAGACCACATTTAGAAAGCAAGTAACAGCTATCAATTGGACAGTTACTCATGAGATACGGCTATGTATTACCTTTTTGATATCTGAATTTACTTCAACTGTAAGAGTCTACAGTGAATTTATAGCTTTTAACTTACAATAAAAATGTATCTATTTAGTTGGGGCTAGATGGCTGCTCACCCAATAGAGCGAGAAAGGTGCCAGCCCAAGGACCTTGGTCACAGCCTCTGGTCCCCATCTAGGAGAGAGGTGCAGAGCAGTGCTGCAGGAACCCTCTCTTCCCTCTGTATATCTGTCTATCTTTCTTTCTCTCTGTCTCTCACCTTCTGTCAAAAAAAAAGGCTGCGAGGAGTCACGTAGGCATGAAGTGCCAGTGATAACATTGCTTGCCAAAACAAAATAAAAGCAAAGTAAATCAATAAATATCCTTGTTTTTGTGTACACTAAAGGAATACAGTCCTTTATTATCTTTGGTGAATGTTCCACATTCCGTAGCAAAGAATGTGTATCAACAATACTAGGAATCAGAGAATGTAAGTCAAGAAGCTTATCTGCCTATTTATCATTTTGTATTCTTTTTTTAAAAAAATGTTTCATTATCTTCATTTACTTATTGGATAGAGACAGCCAGAAATCTAGAGGAGAGGGAGAGAGACAGTGAGATACCTGCAGCCCTGCTTCACCATTCGTGAAGCTTTTCCCCTGCAGGTGGGGACTGGGGGCTTGAACCCGGATCCTTGCACATTGTAACATATGTGCTCAAGCAGGTGCGCCACCACCTGGCCCCTCATTTTGTATTGCTTAGTCAGTCACACCTTGTGAAGTTAACCAGATAAGCTTCTGGATCATTTAAATGCACAAACAAATCATCATATATTTTACATATATATATATTAGTATTTATTCACTTTTGTTGCCCTTGTAGTTATTATTGTTGTTGTTATTGATGTCATCATTGTTGGATAGGACAGAGAGAACTGGAGAGAGGAGGGGAAGACAGAGAGGGTGAGAGAAAGACACCTGCAGACCTGCTTCACTGCTTGTGAATCAACTCCCCTGCAGGTGGGGAGCCGAGGGCTTGAACCAGGTCCTAACAGGTCCTTGAGCTTTGAGCCACCTGCGCTTAACCTGCTGTGCTACCACCCGACTCCTGGTATGTATATGTGTGTGTGTATATATATATATATATATATATATATATATATATATATATATATATATATATATATATATATATATATATAATGGCAAATTGTGACATACTATAAAATTGCTTACTTATTTTGGGAACCCACTTTTTATTGTGTAAGGTGACAAGGAATAGTAAATCTTCAGTTTCAAAGAATCAGAAATTAGGAGATGAGATTTTTATTAACAATGTGAGGGGGTAACATCAAATAGATCAATTGAGCAAAAAAATAATTTTTAACAATTATAAAAGGCCATTGTTATCCATGAAATATAATGGATCTACCTATGTTTTCTCATTTGAAACTGCATTATTAAAATGTTTGAAGCTGTCCAGAGCATCTAACACCCCTTCAAAAGTTAATTAGATCACATAAGAGAAATAATTAAATTTGTATTTTTATCTGAGTTTTAAACATCCAAAGAAGATCACAACAGCTTGCCTGTGGGCAATTAAAAACAGCATCCAGCAGAAAAAGAGGAGAGAGGACCTATTTCTCGTGGCTAATTCATGACTGAAGATAGAATTACAAAAATTTTAAGGGCTTGCTGAAGCTGCAAGCTAATCCTAGACTTCACTTTGTTTATAATTCCTATTCCACTCCAAGAGAGTATCAGAGAAATGTGCAGTGCCAATGCAAATATCCAATTACACTCAATGCTTGTATTTGGGTTGTCAGAAAAGTTATGACATATCTCTCTATGTTTTCATGCAAAAAATGTCATGCCTTTACCGACAACCACAATCCCCCCACACACACCACACATACTTTGCTAGAGCCAGAACAGAAGCACTGTAATTGCTTTTGTTTTATCCTAAATACAGCTTATAAACAAACGTGTACAAGGTAAGCAAGAAGGACTCAGTAAAGCTGGAGGGTTCTGATTTTCTTGTCTTTCTGGGGGCTCCTCTACCATCACCAAAAGACAATAAATATACAGTTTGGCTCTTAAAATTAGAGGTCAATTAGATACTTAATGATGAAGTATGTCTTCAAGTATATATCTACTATTATTATCCTAGCAAAAAATTAATTAACCAGGTCATACAGGCCATGAAGGCTAATGTAGAAAGTAATTATTTTTGATCTTTCGACAACTACCTCCCATAAAAAGGTAGCCTTTATTCTGATCAGCAGATACCTGAAATGTCTGCAGTTAATCATATTGAAGGTAACAAAGGGTAAGGAATATTTCTTTGTATCTTAAAATAGTCTAATGCCTCAGCACAATCATTTCTCCTTACAAAATCAAGTTTCTTCTGGTTACCAGAGAGAAAGAAAGGATAATAATACACATTTAACATCTTTCTACTATGTGATAAATGCACATAACACAAAAAGCACAAGATTGTCACAAGCAGCACATTATAATCAAAGTAGAAAGTACTCTAAAATATAGTTCATCTGCTCTTCTTGGTGGTACTCAGTTGAGCACAGACATTACTATGCACAGACTTGGGTTCAAGCTCCCAGTCCCCAACTGCAGGGGGGATGCTTCATGAGACGTGAGCATTGTTGCAGCTATCTCTACTTCTTTCTCCCTCACTGTGTTTCTTTCTCCCTCTCTGTGTCCTATCAAAGGGGGAAAAAAAAGAAAAGGAAAAGGAAAAAGATGCCACTGGAAGCCCCACTGATAACCTTAGAGGCAATAAATAGAGAAACAAGCAGAGCGAAACTCCAGTGAAGAGACAAACAGGGTTTGGGAAGGTAAAAAGCAGCTTGTATCACAACATTTAAAACAGAAAGTTTTCAAATATGATAAAACAGTATCTGCAGAGCAGCAGATTGAATTTGTTATCTAATGAAAGTCTGAAAGAAGGGAAAGGAATAAATGTATGTTAATCTTTAATTCAATAGATATTCAATAACTATTTTCAATAACTATTAAATAAAAAAAGCTAAAAAAAAATCCCAGTTTCGCAATTATGCCCCCCCAAATTTTTCATATTCATTCACTAAGTCACTGGCCCTGACTCAGTGGGTCAAACCCCCAGATAAAACTCCAACCAGATCATTCTTATAAAAGTGCTGTTTTATCAATACAAGACACTTGAATATCTCTCAAATTAAGACCAGAAAAGATGTGGATAACTGGGTAACACCATTCATGTCTGGAAAAGTAAGTTTCTCAGAGAGAAATTTTGATGAGCTAAATTCTTTAGCAGAGTAAATTCTAGCAATGAAACACCAATGTCAAGTATATTCCCATTGCCATGCTATCAAGGCCAAAGAATCAGTGTGTGAGGTTCACAAAAAATGAATCCATGATGAAAAACGTCCACTAGGTCAAATGATGTCAGATTAGCAAATATATGGATGGGCCAAGAAATCAAGACTTACAGATCCTTTCCTGTTTTGTTTATATTATACCTTTACTTAATAGTTGATCAAAATATCATAAATATGCTTTTAGATGGCTAGTAATTAAAAATGAATGTTATTATTTAACTTATCTATTATAAATAGAATGCTTCAAATGATTGGCTGAGATACTATCATTCAATGTCTGGGAGAAAGAGGAAAAAATTATTGAAGCAGTAATCTGTCCTTTGAAATTACAGCATAAAAAGCAACATCACTAAGTATGTTTACCTTTAACAGACTTGATAAAAACTGTTATGTCAGTCCTGAAAATATCAATTGTCTAACTTATGTTCAGGCCCATTCTAAGGGAATGACTTAATATGCAATAAATCAAAGGATTCTATACCCTGCCCCCTAAATATCAGATTCTCTAAGCAAACAATCATCTAGAAATCTGTTAATAGTAAAAAACAAGTTAAAAATTTATCATTTTTTTAAATAGTGAAAACTGGCCCAGCATAAATATTAAAGTTGTTCACAGAACCATTCATCATGTGTCTTCAATGTTTCTTATGTAATCTTAAAAGTATCTCTTTTAACAGTTTAGTTAGGATTTTCCAACTCAAAAAAAAATGTTAAAATTGTAGTCAGAGGAAGAAAAAAAATAGTTGAATGAAATTATAGTTAACTGCATACATATATCTTTTTAAATGGTTATAAATGAGCACAGGAACTTTTACAGTACTATCTTAATCATACCTTTTCCTACGGGATGGCTAATGATAAAGTTCTGTTTTTCAACTTAAGCAGGCCATTCTGGTTTTCATTTGTGGCCATTATAATAAGGCCTGACGTGTTTGTGAATTGTTGTTATGAGAGGTTAGACATTCTTCATTTTATTACAGCTTTAAAATTCCAAAGTATCAATCAATATTCATTTAGAAGTCAACATTCAAAGCAAGAAGTCAAGAACAATCTTGAATGATACTCCTGGTCCATAGGCAATTGCCGTGGCTTAATCCATGTTTATTATAGGCTCTAGGACTCAAATTTAAATATAAAAAGAAGAAGAAGGAGAAGAAGAAGGAGAAAGAGAAGAAGAAAGAAAGAATGAAAGAAAAAAAAAGAAAGAAAGAAAGGAAGGAAGGAAGGAAGGAAGGAAGGAAGGAAAAAAAGAAAGTTCAAGAAATGAAAAGGTCACACTAGTTCAAGTTCTTTCTATATTTATTTGTTTGCAGAAGAGAATTTTGATTTAAGGAAAATGTTTCTTCCATCATAGTGGGTCTTTTTTAGAAAAAATGTGGGTCTTTTTAAAAAGAATATGTATTATGTACTTTATTTGAAAAATGTAGAGAACTTGAGAGGGGCATGGGAAGATAGAGATGTAGAGAGAAAGAGCCACCTGTAGCCCTGCTTCACCACTTGTGAAGCTTCCCCACTGTAGGCAGGGGAAATAGGTGCACTCAACCAGGTGAACCACTACCTGGCCCAGAAAAATGCTTGAAGCAACTCTTAGGGCTCATATTTTGCTAAAAATTTATTAAAATTGGCCAATAAATAATATTTCCCTTATATCTGATTATGACTATAGCTTTTTGCAAGCATTAAGAAAATAGGAGCTAGGCAGATAGCACAATAGTTATGCAAAAGATGCCTGATGCTCTGAGATCCTAAGTTCAGTCCCCAGAATTATAAGCAAGAGCTAAGTGGTTCTCTGCGTGCTTTGGCCTCTTTGTCTCTCTCACTCTTGCTCTCTCTCTCTGTATCTTTCTCTTTGTATCTCTCTCATTAAATTAAAAAAAAAAAATTGAAAATACCCTCAAGCCATTCCATTTCCAAAAAAGAACTTACATGTTTGAATATCAGACTTTTGAATACTGTATTACATATTTAATATTTTATTTAAAATATTTGCCTTAAATATTCAGAAACATGAAATTTTATGCCAGAGATAAATTATTTTTGTAAGAAGTATTTTTTAGCATTTGGAAAATTCTTTAAATGGTCTCAAACTGATAAGATAAATCTGGGCACGATATGAAATTGAAACTGAGTAAGTAGCAGTAGCTCAAGATAGAATAAATCATAAAAAAGGTCATTTCTTCATTTTATTTTATAAAATATAAATTGTCATTAAGAAAGATCTTATATATCTAAATGACCATAGCTGAGAATCACTTTGTGATTATATAATTTATACTGCTATGGTCAGGTGCTTGATCAGCTGCAATTTGAAAAGATAAATAATGAAAAATATCCAGAAGTTTAGAAATAATTAAATTTGAAATTAAAAAAATTCTAAACTATTCTGGTTATATTTTAATTGTGTCTTCTTTAGTTTGCTGAAGGAGACATCAATTTCATGTAGCTAAATTACAACTATAAATTTATATGTAATCAATGAATACTAATAATATTTCATAAAAATACTCTGAGTTGCTTTAGTTGCTATTCATCCTAGTTTAGTTTAGTTTAGTTTAGTTTAGTTGCTATTCAAAGATCCTGAGAACCACAGACAAACATCAGTTAAAAAAGCCAATGAGTACAGACAACTTTGGACTAGGAAGTAGATATATTCACCATATGTATAGAGTCAACATAAATCTTATAAAAACACTAAGAATATGTGACCAAAATAAGCAAGTAACTTAAGGACATTCTTTCATTCTTCTTTCTAACTGGGAGAAGCCAAGAGAACTAAGTGTTCAGGTTATTTAATACCTACTGAGTTCTTAGAGAAGACTTTAGAGAGAAATGTAGGAAGTCACAGGCTACAAGTCTTGACCTTACCGGTTAGAGACATGCTGAAAATTCTAATAAGGACAGAACAAGGAAATACCTGGACAGTTAGTTAATTAAGGGTCTCAGTATGAATCATAAAAGAAATAGCAAGATGAGAGACTATCCCAAGATTTAATTGTGAAATCAGACTGTCATAAATGCCAGAAATAATTCATCTCTATATTTGAATTTTTTATTCTAAAACATAAGACTTGAGTGCAGAATATAAAATTAGAACTTCAGGGATATATAAGAACCAGAAAACAAACTAGCAAAAAAAACCAAAAAACAAAAACAAAAAAAATACTGTTAAAGCCTCCTACTGGAAAGCTCTTGTTGTCACTAGGAGGTATGATGTTATAAATCTTTCTATATGTTTAATATTTTTACACACACACACTGCAATTTTTTTATCAAGATACGCTGAAGGGTAAATGTAAAATACTGGCCTCATGAATGGAAAATTAATTTAATTCTCTAGACTAGATTTTATCCATTGACAAGATAAGTAAAGTTACTTTTAACTTTCTTTTTAAAACATATTTACTTACTTATTTATTTATTTATTCCCTTTTGTTGCCTTTGTTGTTTTTTATTGTTGTAGTTATTATTATTGTTGTTGTTGTTGATGTCGTCATTATTGGATAGGACAGAGAGAAATGGAGAGAGGAGGGGAAGACAGAGAGGGGGAGAGAAAGACAGACACCTGCAGACCTGCTTCACTGGTTGTGAAGCGACTCCCCTGCAGGTGGGGAGCTGGGGCCTGGAACTGGGATCCTTATGCCGGTCTTCCCTTGCGCTTTGCACTATGTGCATTTAACCCGCAGTGCTACCGCCCTGTTCCCACTTTTAACTTTCTTATACTTTCACATGAAATGTTTAGTAGAGATTACTATTAGAAGAAAATAAAAACCCTCCTATTGAAGGTGGATGGACCAAGTTAGGTAAAGGTACTTAGGCACCAAATGAGTGTCAGTATTTTAAACGCAGTGACCACCACACTTAAAACACTAGGCATCATTAACAAAGGGAAGTAAGCTTCTAAGTCAAAGTCACTGGTTTCTATCAATGAAGCAGATATGGGTAAACTACAACTTAATGAGAATGATTTGTTTTTTTTTTAAATACAGGAAGGTGTAATATTAACCTCAAGGAGAGGAATGATCTAATTCAAAATAGATTGCCCCAACTGGGCTGAATCACAGAGCTCAGTAATTAGGAAATATCCATAGAAACCAAAGTAGGCTCTGAGCCTGTGGTGGGTTATATAAAGGTAAGACCAGTATTCCTGAGAATGAATGTTCAGAAAACTAGTTCACTTGTCTGTAGGTTTCTAGAAATTGCTCATTTATGTCCCTACTCAAAAAAAAATCAATTTACTAGTAAACTGGACATCACTTCTCTTATCTCAAACTGCTATTGGTTCAATGAATTGTCTTAATGAAATAAAAGAAATCAGAATCTCTTCCCAGGCCATTGCTATTATGATCTATATAATATAGTACTTTGTAAGAAAAAGAGTGAATTTCTAATATTTTTATCATTATTTAGAAACATGTGTTTCATCTTTTTTAGATGCTAAGTTTCTTGAAGACATACGATTATTCATTAATCTTTATATTTCCTTAAACGCCCAGAGGAAATACTGTTAACATTTTTTTTTTAAAGAACAAATTAGTAGCACTGTTTTCTGAGATCATAGTAGTCTTCTGGTAACTGGGTGAGTCAGTCTTAACAAGCAAATGAAAGAAAGTTTCTCCCAATGATGCTATTAGGTGGTAAAGCACAGAACTGAAAGTGCTTTGTGGCAATAATAACAATAATAATAACAATAAATCATGGATATACAACCTTGGAAACCATTAAGTTTCCACTGGGTGGTGCTAGATAAATAACAGGTTTGTTCCACTTAGGTGTCTCATCAGAAAAGAAGGCCTAGGGGCCAGGTGGTGGCGCACCTGGGTGAGGGCACATGTTATACAGTGTGCAAGGATCCAGGTTCAAGCCCCTGGTCCCTACCTGCAGGGGGAAGGCTTTGCAAGTGGTGAAGCAGAACTGCAGGTATCTCTCTGTCTCTCTCCCTCTCTCTCTCCCCCTTTCCTCTCAATTTCTGGCTGTCTCTATCCAATAAATAAATAAAGATAATAAAAAAAAGATTTAAAAAAGAAAGAAAGAAAGAAAAGAAGGCCTAGACCACCACCACCTACATTCACATATACAATTGTACAAACATTCTTGAATAACAGCCTTATTGGCGATATTCAGAACACAGGGTGGATGTATGTATTTAAATTCATTTTCAAGAAGTAAAGTACCTAAGGAAAGCCAGAGGAGAGTAATAAAATACACTGACCTGGATCTGTTGCTGCAGGAGATTAATTTTGTGCTGCTGTTGCAGAAGTTGCTGCTGCTGTCTTGCAATCTATCAGAAATAAAGTTTCGTTCAGTTACAGTGAACTGCTTACACCTTTGCAATCACTTTCAGCTACTTCTCCTGGCATTACGAGAATGTTTTACTGAAACTCTCTGTGAATGGGTTCCTGGGAACTGAGCGACAGAATCCCAAAGATGGAGAAAAGGAGAAAGGTGGTCCCAGCTCTCCATACCCCCAAAATCTTTATCTCTAAGTGAAAACTACCCATTTTGTTACACTTCTTAGCAGTCTGTCTAATCTACCCAGACCATCTGGAGAGAATGAGAATTTCAAAATCTGATTCTTGGCAAATAAAGACATGAAAGCTCTGGTTACATTTCTCTTAACAATCTTAATTTTAAATATAAGAATCAAAACATTTAAGACAGGAGAGATTTTTCTACTACTTATCATGAAGTACATTTTGGTGAAACATTTTTAAATGTAAACTTTTTTGAACTGATGACACAAACACGATCAAGAGAGAGCAAAGCAAACAGAAGAAGTAAAATATCTTTCATCTGTTAACAATGAAATGCTTTTGAAACAAACAAATTTTAATATTCATTAATGTATTAGTTTACAAGATCCTCCTTCAGTTTTATATTTCTTTGCTTTATCCATCAATGAAACTTAACAACCTAACATATCATCTGTTGGATTGTTAAGTTTAGTAAAAAGTTTAAGTTTAATAATTTATTTAATTTTAATATTAAGAGCCAGTGACATGGCTCACTTGAATAGTGTGCTGCTTTGCAATACATGGGACCCAAGTTCAAGGCCAGGCCCCAACCCCCCACCCCCAAAGCACTGATCCTTCACAGTTTTCATGCTGTGGTCTCTTGCATCTTTATCTCTGCCTCTCAGTCTCTCTTGTCTTTCTGTCTCTATCCAAAAACAGAAAGAAAGAAAATTAAGTGAGATCAGAGATTATAGTGATTGCCCACAAGACTAGAAGAGGTCCTAGTTTTGATTCCTAACACCAAAGTACTCAGAACTGAAAACTGAGAGAGATTATATACATAATTTCTTTTTTCTTTATTGAGAGGATTAGTGGTCTACAGATGAGAGTAAAATGTAGTAGACATTTCTCGGTTTTCTGCATAACATTTTAACCCCTACTTAGGTTCTCTTCCACCCTCATATTCTAGGACCTGAACACCCACCAACCCCCACCCCAGGGTCCTTTACTTTGATGCAACACACCAGATATATAATTTCTTTTTTAAAGAAAGAAAGAAAGATTAACTTCAGAAAGCAAGTTCAACTTCTGATGGAACATTCCCCTCAGCAGAACAAATAACTTCTCTAGGATAATGGCCCTTACTATGAAGCATCAGGCTAGTTATTTACTCAAGAACTGCTCCAGCTTGAAGCCTAGGGCAATGACCCTTTGTGAGAACACACTTTCTAGCAACCTAGGAAGTCAGAGAGAAAGTGGCCAGAGAACACTAGAAGGAAGTTGACTTAGTGCCCCTCCTCCCTAAAGGCAAGAGTTGGCCATTTTTAACTCCTATTCCTTCCATCTCTACACGTTAACATTCTAATAGAAGGTACGGTGTTGGAAGTAGACATGCCTGTGCGTCAACACCCCCCCCCCAGCATAGTTCCTCAGGGGGTTTTGTTTGCCTGGGCTCCAATGCTTTAGCCTCCAGCATAGCAAGCAAAGCAGCCACATCACACTTTATTGAACAGCAGAAGACAAAAATAGCGGTTCCCCAAAGTTGCTTTCTGGCTCCTACTAGAAGGACGTCATGACAAAGGTGTTCTTAATGTAGGCAACAGTTAGAGCAGGGAGATTGCTCTTCCCCACAAAGGTTTATAAGCAGAACAGAAACCCTGGTCAGGTTGCAAAGGCCTACTGTGCCTGTTACCACTCAAAGAAGAATTGGACAGCCCACTTTGCAGCTCTAGGTCTAGTTGCTGGATCCTCTATTTATTTCCTCTTAGCAAGCCAGTGAAACACCACTCGGCATCTAATATTGATGGTCCCTCCTAAATGATAAAGTGCTTCAACACACCACAGTGCAATTACTATCATCCACTCTCGACGCACAGGTCTGACACAGTGAAGTGTGGTACATAAGCACCATGTGGCTCAAATTCTGAATTTTATTTGCCAATCGGTTGAACTACATGCTCGCTTCATTGAGCATGACAACCTAGTTTTAAGTGTCATTTAATTTTCATTTTGAAATATAATTACAAAGTGTTCACTGTAAGATATCACTCGTCTGCAAATGTGTCAAGATTAATTTGTGCTAGCTTATTCACAAGTGTCAATAGTTAATTACTGTGTCATCTCTGGATGGCTAAATGACATTCTAACTTCTGATTTTTTACAGTATTCTTTTATGTTATTTTCCATTAGGGGCTGAATCCATATTCGTGCATGTGAGCAAATATTCAAGCATATAAAATAACAGACGTCACAACTCATTAAAATCAACAGAGCATATATTGCTCTATATACCCCTATAAAATATATTTAACTGAAAAGATAATTCCAGTAATAATGTCAGAATCTTAAAAACTGCACATTAATTTGGGTCTGTCGGATCTAAGCGTCAGGAACTACTCTGTAGAAACATTGTTGTTAGGCTAATATGCTCTTATGAGATCGGAAATATGTTTCAGAAAGATATCTGTTTTTTCCTAAGTTAAATTTGGCCATTTTTCTTCTTCCTCACTTCTGAATCAATGAAGTCAAATTCTGATGAATCTGGGGCTAATTAGTTGGGACCTGTGCTATAAATAGCATACTGCATAGTTTAATCATCCAAACCTGGACAACATCTGTAAGTAGTAGGAGGTTACCAATAATTATTCTGAAAATGAGATGTTAACCAGGATTACTCAAGGCAAACAGGGATGGCTACTCTAAACAGTAAACTCAGAGGACAACACTGAGTTAGTGAGCTGCAAAGTCCTCAGAGCTTTTCTGGAAAAGAAGCAGAACTCCCAGAGAGTAGTGATTTGCTCATGGGTAACCTCACTGGGAATACACGTGATGCCTTCGTGAATAGGTTTTCCCAGTTAATTAATAAAAGTCAAATGTTCTGGAGCAATGGTCTTATTGTTGGTTTGCCCCATTGTTCAGATGCCTTTCCTTACCCTTCATATATCCTTCTCGGAATTCTTGAAGACCCATGATGGACGGCTCCTCTCTCTCTCTCTCTCTCCCTCTCTTTTAGAGGCACTTATGACAAATAAACCAATCAGTCTGATTATTGGCCGAGTCTGACACATTCCACGTCTCTTGCTACTCAGCTCCTTTGCAGAGCTCACCTGTTCTTGCTGTTGGCGCGCAAGGTCCATTTGCTGCCGTTGTTTCTCAATCTGTGAGGCTGCCAGTTTTTTCTGTTCATCGTGCGCTGCCAGGAGTTGCTCTCGTAAACTGATCAGCTGGGTAATCATCGTAGAGAGCTGCCGTTCTTTTTCTGCCAGACTCTCAGGTGTACCTAGGAGGAAGCGAGACAATATCTCACAAGTTTGAGAAAAGTCTGAAGAATGAAGGAGAAGGGTAGGAGGGAGGGGAGATTTCTAAAGAGACCACCTTAAGACAACTGGAAGATGTAAGACAATAATTAGAGGTTGGTCATTGTGAGTACAGGAGCACTCTAGAGTAGTTATAGCAATGGAGTGAACAATGAGTACTGGTTGCCCCTGTCAGGAAAGAGTATTGTCAACAACAACATTCTCACTCTTCATTCTCACTCCCCTTTTTTTTTTTAAATGATTTACAATTAGATAGAGACAGAAAGAAATTGAGAGGGGAGGGGGCAATAGAGTGGAAGAGAGACAGAGAGACACCTGCAGCCCTGCTTAACCACTTGTGAAGCTTTCTCCCTGCAGGTGGGGATCAGGGGCTTGAACCCAGGTCCTTGTGCACTATAGTGTGTGCACTTAACCAGGTGTGCCACCACCTGGCTCCCTGCCTCCTCACTCACTCCTTAAAAGAACGATATAAAAAACAGAACTAGCTACTCCATTCTCTCCTACAGAGTATTTATTTGGTCAAACCAGAAAATCTATGACAGTACCAAAGATTAGAAACTCTGGGTTCCATTAATAATCTATCATCGACTCCAACCTTAGTGGTTAATACAGGACCTAATACACATCATTGTTATTTAAAAAATTTTTTGACCACTGCCCTCTTAACATTGTCTGTGGTGCAAAGATCTGTCTCCAGATCTCAGGCGTCCAGGCTCACTCTTTTGGCCATGGAACAAGTTCTACAGAGAGAAAAATAAACAGCTGTGACTCAGGTTAAAAAGGGGAGGGGGGTGTCTTTTTCTTTTTTTTTTTTTTCTCCCATGAAAGGATCAAGTTAAAGCTCCCAGATCTAACCTTGAAGGCAACAATGCTCTTGGGGGCTGTCACCCCTTTGTCATTCTTCCAAGGGAAAAGACGCATCTGAGGTGGGAAAGGTTTGCACAAGGCTGTGCTGTCTAATGGGTGTGACGTTGCAGAACACTGAAGGTATGTGCACTAATAGCAAGCACTCGCGTCTTTTTATGGGTAAATCGCTCTGCTTTCCTAAGTAAAAGTACAGAATCCTTTTGTGAATCTTTTGTGAATCTGAGTCAGAGCATTTTACTGCAGTGGAAGAAAAGAAATCCAACCCACTGGATTTGAACTATACAGGTTTCATTATGAAGAAAAAAAAAAATTCAAATCTCTGATTTGAAAGCTTTTCAGAAAGATGCTACCAGCTGTCAAAGCGGACAGGGTGCCAATTTTGTGTTTGTGGTAAAGGAGATTTTTCAACCTCCTTGTGAAACCCCCTTTATTCCTACTAAAAAAGAACCTGGGGAAATCTTAGAAACAGACAATATTTAAATTAAAAGTGATCACGAGAAAGAAAGCCTGCTAGTGGCTTTTATGTGATCGATTCTTATAAGGTAAACTGAGACTCAGAGAGCAATGAAATTCTCAATGCCAACTCAACCTTAATAAAATCTGAATGAATGAATGACTAACTGCCACTGTCCTATATGTCTAAACATTCACTCGGGTGAAAGTTGGCCTTAAAAACAAAAATATTTTTAAAACAAAAGAGCAAGATGATGTCGATCATTTATGCCACTAGGTCACTTGGATAGTGTGCTGCTCTGCTGTGTGAGATCCAAGTTCAAGTCCAACACTGAAGGGAGCTGTGGTGCTGTGACCTCTCTCTCTCTCTCTCTCTCTCTCTCTCACACACACACACACACACACACACACACACACACACACACTATTCCAATAATAAAGGAAATACTTTATGAGAGATAATAAGTTAATCTTCTGGTTACAGCAACTGCTCTTTACAGATAAAATTTTCATTTCAGCTGTAGGATTTTCAGCTTCATAAAGAAAGAACTTCTTTACCCAAAATCACTAAAATACAAAAGTTTCCCAGAGATCGTAAAAAAAAATCTCTTCCAAATTATAGTAAGTCCAAACAATGTGTGTCAGTAGCATAGTAAAAAAAGGTGAAAACAAGAGGTGTATGATTATTTATTTCCTTTAATTTTTAACTAGAAATATTGCCTGAGTGGCAACTATGTGTCAGGTAGCATATCAAGAAGTAAGAATACCGATATCATAACAAGAAAAAGTGGACACAATCTCTTACTCTCATGCGGTTTGCATTCCCAAGTGAGGGGACACACTATCACCAAGTGATTTTATTCAGATGTAAGCTACAACTAAATAGAAGTTATAAGTGAGACAGGCATTTGAGAGAAGGTTTAACCAGGTTTGTAAGACCCAAGTTTAGGAAGTGTATGCCAGAAAAAAGTGATATATTAACAGGTAGATAAATAGGAGTCAGCTCAGCAAAGAGGGGGAGGATAGTCAAGGATCTTTTTAGAAGAAAAACGCAACATAGGCAAAGACTCTGGAGGGTTGGGGATAAAAGGTGCTTCACTGTTATCCAGAAGTTGAGAGATGGTAGATTTTTGTTGTGTTTTGTTTTCATCGTTGCCAGGGTTTCACTCCTCTAGGCTGACTGACTAACTTACGCTTTTTTTTTTAATTGGTGATTTATCATTGCTTTATAGAAATATCACCAATGTGTCCTGGAACCCCACCTCTCTAGAGCCCTGCCCCACTAGGGAAAGATAAGGTCAGGCTGGGATTATGTCCAGTGTTCATGTTCAGTGGAGAAGCAATTAACAGAAGCCAGACCTTCTACCTTCTGCACCCCAGGGAAGTTTTCAAGGGAGGAGTTGGGATACAGAACTCTGGTGGTGAGAACTGTGTGGAATTGTACCCCTCTTATCCTATGGTCTTGTCAATATTTTTATTTTATAAATAAATTTAAATGAGTAAATAACTTAGGCTAGAAAAATTCTTTTCTTTATTACAAATTTCTTCTATTAATTCACTTTTGGGGGGATAGAGACAGAAAGAAACTAAGAGAGAGTAGGGAAATGGAGAAGGAGAAAGAAAGAGGCCTGTAACACTGTTCCACCACTGGTGATGCATTTTTCCCTACAGCTGGGAATCCGGGGCCTGAACCAAGGTCCTTGTACACTGTTAACATGTACACTCTACCAGGTGCACTAATGCTCGACACTGAAATTTAATTTTCTTTCAGCCTAAACAATGCCTTTTCAACGTTATTCAATGTATTCTCCTTTACTCTCTGCATAAGTGAACAGAGAAGGTGAGGGAAACATAGTTGAGTTCTTCTCTTCAAGATGAAGCCAGCAGATGCTCAACTGCATTGGTGCTTCGAATGCTAGTAGACATGCGGAAGTGGGTCAAATGCACAGAGCATTTAACTGCATTACTGTCTGCTGTTCAATATAAAATTCAAATTATTTGACTGTGAAATTCATTGTCATCTAAATAAGTTTGTCATATCCAAGAGTAAAATAAGTGAGAGACTGTCATTTTAAATTGAGGATTTAGGCCTCATAAGACTTCTATTATTTCTCATAACTTTGAGGAGTGGATATATATTTGGAATAGATATGGCTAGCTTAACAAATGTGGTTGAAGGGAAATATAGTAGGATGATGAATACTAAGCACTGTGGGAAATTAGATATTAACAGATTGACCTATAAGTATAGCTATAAATGTATAGATAGCTCTATTCTTCTCTGAGGGAGTAAGTCCACAAATGAATTACACACACACACACACACACACACACACACACACATACACACACACAGAATTATTAGTCTCTTGAAGTATGAAATTAAGGGTAAATCAATTTACACTATATAGTACATTACAGTATCTTTAAAAAGGAGGCTGCTGTGGTCCAGGAGGTGGTACAGTGGTTAAGGAACTAGACTCTCAAGCATGAGGCCCTGAGTTCAACCCCCAGCAGCATATGTACTAGAGTGATGTCTGGCTCTTTCTCTCTCTCCTCCTATCTTTCTCATTAGTAAAATAAATAAAATCTTTTTTTTAAAAATGAGGCTGCTTTGTGTCTGAGTGTAAAGGTTCAGTATTCTATTCTGTACTCTCTGTGTGCATTCATATAGGATGGTTTATACCCAGGTATTTCAAGCATGTGTATTGGGTTTTTTTCCTGTTATAATTAACAGCAAATGTCTGTGATATTGAAATAAAAATAGCACTAACTTTGAATCACACTGACCAAGCAGCCTGTAAGTACAAGTTAATTCATTAAATAAATAAATAAATAAATAAAGGCCAGTTTAACTGAACATAAAGTTTACCACAACAAAGGAACTACAATAGCAAGAGCTGTGGAAAAAAGGCCGTAACTTATGGGACCTAGCCAGGCAACCTAAATGCTTTCAGGCTATGTTAGGGACTACAAAAGCCCATTTCGAATGCTCTTCCAAGGGAGCTCAACTTTGAGAGACAGTCTTCTGTTAAATTATGACTTGAAGGATGATCAAATTGACTGGGAGGAAAGTAGATCAGAGCCCAAGGATCTGCCCAGGCCAGTAGAGGTCATCAGTAGCTGCCAAACATCATCTCTTGTTTCCATTCTTCAGGTTATCTTAAAATGATTCGCTAAGACGCACTGCCAGAAAATAGTTGGTCCCCTACAAAAACAGAAGTAGTTTCACAAGCCACAAAGAGGGAAGCAGCGAGAAAGTGCCTGTACACAACCTCTCTACAAACCAGTGTGCCTGCTTTGATCCATATCACACACGGTGTGTGCCTGACACCCTGCTATAAACTGTTTCTCTTCTTCAACTCCAAAGACAGTGCAGCAGGGTTTTTTTTTTTTTTTCCAAGGGGTCGTCTTTATCCCCAAACCACATATGTCTTGAGTTTCTCTCAGATTAGTCAGGTGGATCAGTGCTCCCCAGGGCCTGCTCCAGCTGAAGTATTTTAATTTGACTAAACACCTGATTTATTTTATCTCTCCGATGAGAAAGGCAGTTTGTCTTAATAGAGCCTGTCAGCCCACAGCCCCATTCACAGCAATTTACAGGCAGCCAGGGACGCTGGAAGAGAAGAGTGCCGTGATTCTGTATTTTATCCTCCTCCAGAAAGCACCTAAAAGCAGCTATTCACTGCTACTGCATGTGGCATTTTAGAACTGAATTAGCTTTTTATTCAAGTAACTACACTTGTTGTGAATAGCTTATCTGTAAAATTGCTACATTCACTACTGATTTTATTAACCTTTGGCTCTATCACAAAATGGTCTTCAGTTAGGAAAGACCTTTAAAATTGACACATTTTTTTTTCTTAGGGGCCTTTATTCTAGTGACTTCAAATTTACTGAGTTTGATCCATTGAATTCTTTACCAGTTGTACTTAAAATTTTGAGTCTCAATAGGAAGTCAATAGTGTGTAAATAAAGAAACACTTTTCAAAATGTAAATACAGCAGCAGTTCCCTTTATCAAAAGTTTTTATTTATTTTTTATGCTTTTTAAAATTATCTTTACTTATTGGAGAGAGACAGACAGAAATTGAGAGAAGGGGGAGATAGAGAGGGAGAGAGACAGAGAGAAACCTGCAGCCCTACTTCACCACTCGTGAAGCTTTCCCCCTACACGGCTTGAACCCGGGTCCTTGCATCCTTGCACACTGTAACATGTGTGCTCAGTCAGGTGCACCACCACCTGGCCCTATAGCAAAAGTTTTTAAACACCATCACTCACTGTAACAATTTCAAAATCAGCCCTTTTCCCTTTTTTGACTATACTCTGAAAAACTTGAAAAAAAAAACAATACACTATTTTTTAAACTTCACAAACTATGAATACCTGTCATGGGACAAAAGTCAATGGAAACACTCAAAATAGACAAGAATTTAAATAAAATAATAAAATAATTAGGATCAGTTTCCTTCCTGACTGAAAAAAAAAAGTTTGAAAATTATTCCGATCAGATTCACGCTCCTCCCCCAATCCCCCATGAACTCGCAAAAGCAATGTGGCAGTTTGTTACTCTGTTTTGCCACATGATGTAGATATTGTCACCAGTGGTACTGGAAATAAGACTAGACATTAGGAAGCCACTAAAAACTCACAACTAAACAAGGCAGGCATCTGCAAAGCACTCTGCTAAACAGAGGTGGACTTAACCTCTTTTACAACAAAGCCATACCTTTATGATTTAAGATTTTAAATGAGTCACTCTGTAGTTGTCACTTGAAAGTGCAAACTGCAGCACTTTCATAAGGCGATTTTTTTTTTCTATTATGACACTCAGAAATAAGTGGAGAAAGAGTCAATGAGAGGAACAGAGAAAAGCCAGGAAGGTAAAAAGAGAAGGAGGCTATATTCAATTTTACTAATGAAAAGCATGATGTTAAAACACTATATTTTTCAAGCCAAATAAAACTACTATCAACAAATGACATTATCTAAAAATGTGTCTTAGAAAATTTAAAATAAAACTTCAGTCTAACATCTCTTCGACATGGACTGCAATCTAATCTAATAAATGTTACAGAACTTAACAATGAAACTATAAAAGCCTGACTAGCTAAAAGTATCTGCATTTGGACTGGTAGAGTGGGCTGGAAGTGACACTGGTGTGAAGTACTGTGAAGATGTACTTTTTTTTTCACAATACTGGAAAGATTACAGTACTTCACAGTGACTCCAAAGCAATATAATCAAGGAACTCAACCAACAATCTGGAAAGATTTTATATTAAGTTAAAAAGAAAAGCTTTAAGAGTCAATGTCCTGGTCAGTTTTCATTTTTTAAAATGGACATTGTGAACAAAATGAAAGCACAATACTCATCCCAAAAGAAAGCTGCGTTGAATCTTTTCTGCCCACAGGTAGCCTGTGAAGCTGCAGCCTCCTCACATCTCAAATGGGCTGTGATGTCCCTTCATAAACTCAGTCTATCCTTTAGCAGGAGCCACATAAGATAGATATATAGTCTTCTTTTAAATGTCACAAAATAGGGCAGCAAAAAGTCAACAAAGAAATAAACAGGGTAAACTGATGAAACTAACAATCTCTCAGAAGGTCCCCTGATAAAAGTGACTTTGTGGTGACTGCCTGAGAAAGGAAGCTCTGTCCCAGTGTAACAGCAGCTAATTTGAGGTCTGAATCCAGCAGCAGTTTTGAAAGCTTCCCACTCTAAAGGGCCCCAGTGCATCATAAAGATAAAGGATTTCAGTACAAAACCACCACAAAGACCTCTATTATCTTATCAGTCTTCAGTTACAACAGCTGAACCAATATGACTAAATTCTGAAAGACTTTTTTTTTCTCAAGACAGCAAAATACTGGAATTTCTTTGTTTTCTCATCAGTCAGCTATTGTCATTGCTCCCATATGCTACTGTCCACTCCTTAGTAAATAAAAAGTTTAATAAATGCAGCAATTGTGCTTTTGGGAATTGCATAGAGATCACTACACAGGAAGTGTGGCTCAGGGATTGAGGTCCAGGCTGTTTTGTTTTTTTTTTTTTGGGGGGGGGTCACAGAATGAATGAGAATTTTAGTCTTAAAAATGTAAACAGGTCTCCTTTAAAGTGTCTCCTGTGTGTTGATACAAGTAAGGCAAGGATATCGAAGGATTCCTCCTTAAATGAATAGCAGACTCTCCTGCCTATTACTGCAGCTAGCTTCTCCACTTCCGAAGCCTATTCTTGGATCAACGGAGGTCTATTCATGTCACAGATTCCCCAACAGAGCAAGAACAATCCATGGAATTCTGCCATGAGTCTCCCAGTCTCACAGCTGGACTTCTAGCCCACTGTGCTTTATTAGCCTACCCTTTGGGGATCCGGAAATGAAGGTGTCCTGAAACATCTCCCTTTCAACATAAAACAGGCAGTCTATACACTACTGTCCTCTATAGATATCACCTGATCAGTGACTACACTTCTACAATTTACATATTGGACATAGTAATATCTGACATTTCAGAAACATAGAATTCAGAGCCTGGGAGATAGCATAGTGATGATGTCTGAAGCACAGAGGTCTCAAGTTTGATTGCTTGGACCACAAGAAGCCAATGGTAAGGTGCACTAAGATAAGAGAGAGAGAGGGAGAAAGAGAGGGAGGAAGGAAGGGGGAGACAGAAATGAAGAGAGGAGAAGAAAAGAAAGGCACAGTTCTTTGGTCTTGGAGGAGGGTAGTAAAATGACTTGTCTAACAGTACCACGAAGTAATATGGGATTGGTTTTTCACCTGGATGTTCCATCAGAGTTGGGAAATAGGAAAGGGAAAATTAAGAAAAATAAAACTCATTTAACACAGCAATGGCTTAAAATTTCCTATGTTGTCAGTTGCAATCCCCACCCCCCCACCCCAAAAAAAAAATCATACTGTTATCTTCATTTCAAAGTGAGCAAGCTTCAAAGGTGAAGCTCTAAAAACACATGGCCAAGCCACATAATACTCAGTTGGATTTTAATTCCCAAACTAAAGAAATCTAGAGTCTATGGAAAAGGCACCTTCCTTTACCTCAGACTTGTGAATAGAATACACAGGGAATGTCTAAACCTAGGGCCAATCCTCTAAACACCTAGAGTTTCAATCTTTTTGAAGATTTAGGGATAAGAAAACTTCTCAGGAAGATGTGATTACAAAATATTAAGTTAAAAAAGCTTCACTAGGAAATGAGACTACCAAAGTGGCCAGTAAATTGAACTTTTGTTCTTTAATATATTTATATTTATTTATTATTGGATAGGGACAGAAATTGAGAGGGAAGGGGGCAATAGAGTGAAAGAGAGACACCTGCAGCCCTGCTTCACCTTGGTGGGGACCATGGGCTTGAACTCGGGTCCTTGAGCATGCAGTGTGTGCACTTAACCAGGTGCGCGACTGCCGGGCCCTTCAATTGAACTTTTACATACCATAGATGCAAAAAGCAGAACTTGGCTTCAAGGGATATGCCTGTAGCTACTCAGCACATCAGTACTCAGTCTAATAGGTCCTCCTGTTTGGTTTATGCCCAAGGAAGGAACACATATGACCTCCTGGCTGAGTCCAAATACAAAGATTCTATAGACTGTGTCATTCCCACACATTTCAGGTACAATACTGACTACATCCATGAAAGATTGAGAAATATATTCAAATATTTGTTTATATCATGTCTGCTGCGTCCTTGGGATACAATGTACCTGCACTGAGGTGGCTAATTGCTAACCAAGAAGAAGTTCCCATGAAAACTCTACAAGTACACCTAGCTAGGCGTAAGGAACTTCTCAACTATAACTAAGGCATGGACAGTTGCTTATAGAAACATAGGACATACCTCGCTCGTGTCCAGAGTATATTTACAACTTCCCTCTTTGTAAACTCGTGTTTTAGGACAGTATCTCTCCTTGCAATATTAATAAGGGCTCACACAGTAGTTCATTTATGCTGGGGTGATTTTTTAATATATTATCTCTTTTATGCCTCACAACAGTTACATGTGATAGAATGCAATCTCCATTCTAATGATAAGGAAGCTCAGTCATGAGGCCAGTACACAGACTACAGTGCACAAGTGCCAGGGTTCAAGCCCCTGGCTCCACCTGTAGGGGTCAAGCTAGGATGAAGGTGTTTCTCTCTTTCCCTCTCTATTTCCCCCTCCCTCTCAATTCCTCTCTGTCTCTATCCAATAATAAATAAGTAAATAATAAAATTAAAAGATTTGGGAAAAAAACCTTAAAAAAAAAAAAAAGCCAAGTCACAAAAGGTCAAGCAACCTGCCCAAATCACTAGCAATAAATCACAAAGGCTGGGGAGATAACATAATGGCTGTGCAAAGTGCCTTTCATGCCTGAGGCACCAAAGGTCCCATGTTCAGTCTCTAACACCACTATAAACCAGAGCTGAGCAGTGCTCTGAAGCAAAGAAAGAAAGAAAGAAAGAAGAAAAAAAAAAGGAAGGAAGGAAGGGAGGAAGGAAGGAAAGAAAAAGGAAAGGTAGTCTAATTGTACATCTAAATACTTAAGTACTCATGGAATGGTTTACTAGGTAGAGAACATAGAACTTATTATTTTTATTTATTTATTTAAAAGGGAGACATTAACAGAACCGTAGGATAGAAGGGGTACGACTCCACACAGTTCCCACCACCAGATCTCTCTATTCCATCCCCTCCCCTGATAGCTTTCCTATTCTTTATCCCTGTGGGAGTATGGACCCAAGGTCACTGCAGGTTGCAGAAGGTGGAAGGTCTGACTTCTGTAATTCCTTCCCTCCTGAACAGAGAACATAGAACTTACATGTGTGAGGCCCTGTGCTGGATCCTAGAAACAGACATGAAGTGAAGAACTGAAGTTCCCACACTCTCCCTCCCTCCCAATCTCTCTTTCATAAAATAAACCATTTTTTTAATAGAACACATATTTAAGAACCAAAACAGGCAGTTTGGTTACAAATTCTGTCTTACTAAGCACTACAAAAAATGGAGACTAGGGACTGGGGAGACACCATAATGATTATGCAAAGGACTTTCATGCCTGTAGCTCTGAGCTCCCAGTACCATCGAAAGCCAGAGCTGAGCTGCACTCTGGTCTTTCTGTATATCACTCATTAAAATAAAAGACATAAAAATATTGTTTTAAAATAGAGAATATAAGTTCTAAAATATTCCGCCTTCCAAAACTATTTCACTCAAATCAATAAAGTAAATTCTCAATCTCATCTCTATTTTAAATATGTCTGCATTTACTTAGGCCAGAGAGAGAGATGAGGAGAGCTTCACTCTGGCAAATGCTTGCCAGATAATGGAATCCAGAGAGCTCACAGTCCTGCATTCTACAGTTAGGCCACATCCTTGGTCGGTAACATTAAAAAAAACAAAACAAAAATATCTCTTTTGCTGAGGTTCTTCCTAAGAGTCCATAGTAACTTCTGTTCTTTGGAATAATTCAGCTCACTACCACAAAGCCCTGTTAACCTTTCAATCTGCGTCACAAATATGCACCACTTGTAATCATCAACTGTTACCAGTTTAACTTCTCAGTCTCACACTCTTTCTCTCCTCAGTCTCAGGCCCTCCTAATTCCATACTCTCAGTCTCACCTCTCTTTCTCTCCTCAGTCTCAGGCCCTCCTAATTCCATACTCCCAGTCTCACCTCTCTTTCTCTCCTCAGTCTCAGGCCCTCCTAATTCCATACTCTCAGTCTCACCTCTCTTTCTCTCCTCAGTCTCAGGCCCTCCTAATTCCATACTCTCAGTCTCACCTCTCTTTCTCTCCTCAGTCTCAGGCCCTCCTAATTCCATACTCCCAGTCTCACCTCTCTTTCTCTCCTCAGTCTCAGGCCCTCCTAATTCCATACTCCCAGTCTCACCTCTCTCTTTCTCTCCTCAGTCTCAGGCCCTCCTAATTCCATACTCCCAGTCTCACTCTCTCTTTCTCTCCTCAGTCTCAGGCCCTCCTAATTCCATACTCCCAGTCTCACTCTCTTTCTCTCCTCAGTCTCAGGCCCTCCTAATTCCATACTCTCAGTCTCACCTCTCTTTCTCTCCTCAGCCTCAGGCCCTCCTAATTCCATACTCCCAGTCTCACCTCTCTCTTTCTCTCCTCAGTCTCAGGCCCTCCTAATTCCATACTCCCAGTCTCACTCTCTCTTTCTCTCCTCAGTCTCAGGCCCTCCTAATTCCATACTCCCAGTCTCACTCTCTTTCTCTCCTCAGCCTCAGGCCCTCCTAATTCCATACTCCCAGTCTCACCTCTCTTTCTCTCCTCAGCCTCAGGCCCTCCTAATTCCATACTCTCAGTCTCACCTCTCTTTCTCTCCTCAGCCTCAGGCCCTCCTAATTCCATACTCCCAGTCTCACCTCTCTTTCTCTCCTCAGTCTCAGGCCCTCCTAATTCCATACTCCCAGTCTCACTCTCTTTCTCTCGTCAGCCTCAGGCCCTCCTAATTCCATACTCCCAGTCTCACTCTCTTTCTCTCCTCAGCCTCAGGCCCTCCTAATTCCATACTCCCAGTCTCACTCTCTTTCTCTCCTCAGTCTCAGGCCCTCCTAATTCCATACTCCCAGTCTCACCTCTCTTTCTCTCCTCAGCCTCAGGCCCTCCTAATTCCATACTCCCAGTCTCACCTCTCTTTCTCTCCTCAGTCTCAGGCCCTCCTAATTCCATACTCCCAGTCTCACTCTCTTTCTCTCCTCAGCCTCAGGCCCTCCTAATTCCATACTCCCAGTCTCACCTCTCTTTCTCTCCTCAGTCTCAGGCCCTCCTAATTCCATACTCCCAGTCTCACTCTCTTTCTCTCCTCAGTCTCAGGCCCTCCTAATTCCATACTCCCAGTCTCACTCTCTTTCTCTCCTCAGTCTCAGGCCCTCCTAATTCCATACTCCCAGTCTCACCTCTCTTTCTCTCCTCAGCCTCAGGCCCTCCTAATTCCATACTCCCAGTCTCACTCTCTTTCTCTCCTCAGCCTCAGGCCCTCCTAATTCCATACTCCCAGTCTCACCTCTCTTTCTCTCCTCAGCCTCAGGCCCTCCTAAATCCATACTCCCAGTCTCACTCTCTTTCTCTCCTCAGTCTCAGGCCCTCCTAATTCCATACTCTCAGTCTCACCTCTCTTTCTCTCCTCAGCCTCAGGCCCTCCTAATTCCATACTCCCAGTCTCACTCTCTTTCTCTCCTCAGTCTCAGGCCCTCCTAATTCCATACTCCCAGTCTCACTCTCTTTCTCTCCTCAGCCTCAGGCCCTCCTAATTCCATACTCCCAGTCTCACCTCTCTTTCTCTCCTCAGTCTCAGGCCCTCCTAAATCCATACTCCCAGTCTCACTCTCTTTCTCTCCTCAGTCTCAGGCCCTCCTAATTCCATACTCCCAGTCTCACCTCTCTTTCTCTCCTCAGTCTCAGGCCCTCCTAATTCCATACTCCCAGTCTCACCTCTCTTTCTCTCCTCAGTCTCAGGCCCTCCTAATTCCATACTCCCAGTCTCACTCTCTTTCTCTCCTCAGTCTCAGGCCCTCCTAATTCCATACTCCCAGTCTCACCTCTCTTTCTCTCCTCAGCCTCAGGCCCTCCTAATTCCATACTCCCAGTCACACCTCTCTTTCTCTCCTCAGCCACAGGCCCTCCTAATTCCATACTCCCAGTCTCACTCTCTTTCTCTCCTCAGCCTCAGGCCCTCCTAATTCCATACTCCCAGTCTCACCTCTCTTTCTCTCCTCAGTCTCAGGCCCTCCTAATTCCATACTCCCAGTCTCACCTCTCTTTCTCTCCTCAGCCTCAGGCCCTCCTAATTCCATACTCCCAGTCTCACTCTCTTTCTCTCCTCAGTCTCAGGCCCTCCTAAATCCATACTCCCAGTCTCACTCTCTTTCTCTCCTCAGTCTCAGGCCCTCCTAATTCCATACTCTCAGTCTCACCTCTCTTTCTCTCCTCAGTCTCAGGCCCTCCTAATTCCATACTCCCAGTCTCACTCTCTTTCTCTCCTCAGTCTCAGGCCCTCCTAATTCCATACTCCCAGTCTCACCTCTCTTTCTCTCCTCAGCCTCAGGCCCTCCTAATTCCATACTCCCAGTCTCACCTCTCTTTCTCTCCTCAGTCTCAGGCCCTCCTAATTCCATACTCCCAGTCTCACTCTCTTTCTCTCCTCAGCCTCAGGCACTCCTAATTCCATACTCCCAGTCTCACCTCTCTTTCTCTCCTCAGCCTCAGGCACTCCTAATTCCATACTCCCAGTCTCACTCTCTTTCTCTCCTCAGTCTCAGGCCCTCCTAATTCCATACTCCCAGTCTCACCTCTCTTTCTCTCCTCAGCCTCAGGCCCTCCTAATTCCATACTCCCAGTCTCACTCTCTTTCTCTCCTCAGTCTCAGGCCCTCCTAATTCCATACTCCCAGTCTCACTCTCTTTCTCTCCTCAGTCTCAGGCCCTCCTAATTCCATACTCCCAGTCTCACTCTCTTTCTCTCCTCCGTCTCAGGCCCTCCTAATTCCATACTCCCAGTCTCACCTCTCTTTCTCTCCTCAGCCTCAGGCCCTCCTAATTCCATACTCCCAGTCTCACTCTCTTTCTCTCCTCAGCCTCAGGCCCTCCTAATTCCATACTCCCAGTCTCACCTCTCTTTCTCTCCTCAGCCTCAGGCCCTCCTAATTCCATACTCCCAGTCTCACCTCTCTTTCTCTCCTCAGTCTCAGGCCCTCATAATTCCATACTCCCAGTCTCACCTCTCTTTCTCTCCTCAGCCTCAGGCCCTCCTAATTCCATACTCCCAGTCTCACTCTCTTTCTCTCCTCAGTCTCAGGCCCTCCTAATTCCATACTCCCAGTCTCACCTCTCTTTCTCTCCTCAGCCTCAGGCCCTCCTAATTCCATACTCCCAGTCTCACCTCTCTTTCTCTCCTCAGCCTCAGGCCCTCCTAATTCCATACTCCCAGTCTCACTCTCTTTCTCTCCTCAGTCTCAGGCCCTCCTAATTCCATACTCTCAGTCTCACCTCTCTTTCTCTCCTCAGTCTCAGGCCCTCCTAATTCCATACTCCCAGTCTCACCTCTCTTTCTCTCCTCAGTCTCAAGCCCTCCTAATTCCATACTCTCAGTCTCACCTCTCTTTCTCTCCTCAGCCTCAGGCCCTCCTAATTCCATACTCCCAGTCTCACCTCTCTTTCTCTCCTCAGTCTCAGGCACTCCTAATTCCATACTCCCAGTCTCACCTCTCTTTCTCTCCTCAGTCTCAGGCCCTCCTAATTCCATACTCCCAGTCTCACACTCTTTCTCTCCTCAGTCTCAGGCCCTCCTAATTCCATACTCCAAGTCTCACTCTCTTTCTCTCCTCAGTCTCAGGCCCTCCTAATTCCATACTCCCAGTCTCACCTCTCTTTCTCTCCTCAGTCTCAGGCCCTCCTAATTCCATACTCCCAGTCTCACCTCTCTTTCTCTCCTCAGTCTCAGGCCCTCCTAATTCCATACTCCCAGTCTCACACTCTTTCTCTCCTCAGTCTCAGGCCCTCCTAATTCCATACTCCCAGTCTCACCTCTCTTTCTCTCCTCAGCCTCAGGCCCTCCTAATTCCATACTCCCAGTCTCACCTCTCTTTCTCTCCTCAGCCTCAGGCCCTCCTAATTCCATACTCCCAGTCTCACCTCTCTTTCTCTCCTCAGCCTCAGGCCCTCCTAATTCCATACTCCCAGTCTCACCTCTCTTTCTCTCCTCAGTCTCAGGCCCTCCTAATTCCATACTCCCAGTCTCACTCTCTTTCTCTCCTCAGCCTCAGGCCCTCCTAATTCCATACACCCAGTCTCACCTCTCTTTCTCTCCTCAGTCTCAGGCCCGCCTAATTCCATACTCCCAGTCTCACACTCTTTCTCTCCTCCCCCTCAGGCCCGCCTAATTCCATACTCCCAGTCTCACCTCTCTTTCTCTCCTCAGTCTCAGGCCCTCCTAATTCCATACTCCCAGTCTCACCTCTCTTTCTCTCCTCAGTCTCAGGCCCTCCTAATTCCATACTCCCAGTCTCACTCTCTTTCTCTCCTCAGTCTCAGGCCCTCCTAATTCCATACTCCCAGTCTCACCTCTCTTTCTCTCCTCAGCCTCAGGCACACCTAATTCCATACTCCCAGTCTCACCTCTCTTTCTCTCCTCAGTCTCAGGCCCTCCTAATTCCATACTCCCAGTCTCACTCTCTTTCTCTCCTCAGTCTCAGGCCCTCCTAATTCCATACTCCCAGTCTCACCTCTCTTTCTCTCCTCAGTCTCAGGCCCTCCTAATTCCATACTCCCAGTCTCACACTCTTTCTCTCCTCAGCCTCAGGCCCTCCTAATTCCATACTCCCAGTCTCACCTCTCTTTCTCTCCTCAGCCTCAGGCCCTCATAATTCCATACTCCCAGTCTCACCTCTCTTTCTCTCCTCATTCTCAGGCCCTCCTAATTCCATACTCCCAGTCTCACTCTCTTTCTCTCCTCAGCCTCAGGCCCTCCTAATTCCATACTCCCAGTCTCACCTCTCTTTCTCTCCTCAGTCTCAGGCCCTCCTAATTCCATACTCCCAGTCTCACACTCTTTCTCTCCTCCCCCTCAGGCCCGCCTAATTCCATACTCCCAGTCTCACCTCTCTTTCTCTCCTCAGTCTCAGGCCCTCCTAATTCCATACTCTCAGTCTCACCTCTCTTTCTCTCCTCAGTCTCAGGCCCTCCTAATTCCATACTCCCAGTCTCACTCTCTTTCTCTCCTCAGCCTCAGGCCCTCCTAATTCCATACTCCCAGTCTCACCTCTCTTTCTCTCCTCAGCCTCAGGCCCTCCTAATTCCATACTCCCAGTCTCACTCTCTTTCTCTCCTCAGTCTCAGGCCCTCCTAATTCCATACTCCCAGTCTCACTCTCTTTCTCTCCTCAGTCTCAGGCCCTCCTAATTCCATACTCCCAGTCTCACTCTCTTTCTCTCCTCCCCCTCAGGCCCGCCTAATTCCATACTCCCAGTCTCACTCTCTTTCTCTCCTCAGCCTCAGGCCCTCCTAATTCCATACTCCCAGTCTCACCTCTCTTTCTCTCCTCAGTCTCAGGCCCTCCTAATTCCATACTCCCAGTCTCACCTCTCTTTCTCTCCTCAGTCTCAGGCCCTCCTAATTCCATACTCCCAGTCTCACTCTCTTTCTCTCCTCAGCCTCAGGCCCTCCTAATTCCATACTCCCAGTCTCAATCTCTTTCTCTCCTCAGTCTCAGGCCCTCCTAATTCCATACTCCCAGTCTCACCTCTCTTTCTCTCCTCAGCCTCAGGCCCTCCTAATTCCATACTCCCAGTCTCACCTCTCTTTCTCTCCTCAGTCTCAGGCCCTCCTAATTCCATACTCCCAGTCTCACTCTCTTTCTCTCCTCAGTCTCAGGCCCTCCTAATTCCATACTCCCAGTCTCACCTCTCTTTCTCTCCTCAGTCTCAGGCCCTCCTAATTCCATACTCCCAGTCTCACCTCTCTTTCTCTCCTCAGCCTCAGGCCCTCCTAATTCCATACTCCCAGTCTCACCTCTCTTTCTCTCCTCAGTCTCAGGCCCTCCTAATTCCATACTCCCAGTCTCACCTCTCTTTCTCTCCTCAGTCTCAGGCCCTCCTAATTCCATACTCCCAGTCTCACCTCTCTTTCTCTCCTCAGCCTCAGGCCCTCCTAATTCCATACTCCCAGTCTCACTCTCTTTCTCTCCTCAGTCTCAGGCCCTCCTAATTCCATACTCCCAGTCTCACCTCTCTTTCTCTCCTCAGTCTCAGGCCCTCCTAATTCCATACTCCCAGTCTCACACTCTTTCTCTCCTCAGCCTCAGGCCCTCCTAATTCCATACTCCCAGTCTCACCTCTCTTTCTCTCCTCAGTCTCAGGCCCTCCTAATTCCATACTCCCAGTCTCACCTCTCTTTCTCTCCTCAGTCTCAGGCCCTCCTAATTCCATACTCCCAGTCTCACCTCTCTTTCTCTTCTCAGTCTCAGGCCCTCCTAATTCCATACTCCCAGTCTCACCTCTCTTTCTCTCCTCAGTCTCAGGCCCTCCTAATTCCATACTCCCAGTCTCACTCTCTTTCTCTCCTCAGTCTCAGGCCCTCCTAATTCCGTACTCTCAGTCTCACCTCTCTTTCTCTCCTCAGTCTCAGGCCCTCCTAATTCCATACTCCCAGTCTCACCTCTCTTTCTCTCCTCAGTCTCAGGCCCTCCTAATTCCATACTCCCAGTCTCACCTCTCTTTCTCTCCTCAGTCTCAGGCCCTCCTAATTCCATACTCCCAGTCTCACTCTCTCTTTCTCTCCTCAGCCTCAGGCCCTCCTAATTCCATACTCCCAGTCTCACTCTCTTTCTCTCCTCAGTCTCAGGCCCTCCTAATTCCATACTCTCAGTCTCACCTCTCTTTCTCTCCTCAGTCTCAGGCCCTCCTAATTCCATACTCCCAGTCTCACCTCTCTTTCTCTCCTCAGTCTCAGGCCCTCCTAATTCCATACTCTCAGTCTCACCTCTCTTTCTCTCCTCAGTCTCAGGCCCTCCTAATTCCATACTCCCAGTCTCACCTCTCTTTCTCTCCTCAGTCTCAGGCCCTCCTAATTCCATACTCCCAGTCTCACCTCTCTTTCTCTCCTCAGTCTCAGGCCCTCCTAATTCCATACTCCCAGTCTCACCTCTCTTTCTCTCCTCAGTCTCAGGCCCTCCTAATTCCATACTCCCAGTCTCACCTCTCTTTCTCTCCTCAGTCTCAGGCCCTCCTAATTCCATACTCCCAGTCTCACCTCTCTTTCTCTCCTCAGTCTCAGGCCCTCCTAATTCCATACTCCCAGTCTCACTCTCTTTCTCTCCTCTGTCTCAGGCCCTATTAATTCCATACTCCCAGTCTCACTCTCTTTCTCTCCTCAGTCTCAGGCCCTCCTAATTCCATACTCCCAGTCTCACCTCTCTTTCTCTCCTCAGTCTCAGGCCCTCCTAATTCCATACTCCCAGTCTCACCTCTCTTTCTCTCCTCAGCCTCAGGCCCTCCTAATTCCATACTCCCAGTCTCACCTCTCTTTCTCTCCTCAGCCTCAGGCCCTCCTAATTCCATACTCCCAGTCTCACTCTCTCTTTCTCTCCTCAGTCTCAGGCCCTCCTAATTCCATACTCCCAGTCTCACCTCTCTTTCTCTCCTCAGTCTCAGGCCCTCCTAATTCCATACTCCCAGTCTCACACTCTTTCTCTCCTCAGTCTCAGGCCCTCCTAATTCCATACTCCCAGTCTCACCTCTCTTTCTCTCCTCAGTCTCAGGCCCTCCTAATTCCATACTCCCAGTCTCACCTCTCTTTCTCTCCTCAGTCTCAAGCCCTCCTAATTCCATACTCCCAGTCTCACTCTCTTTCTCTCCTCAGTCTCAGGCCCTCCTAATTCCATACTCCCAGTCTCACCTCTCTTTCTCTCCTCAGTCTCAAGCCCTCCTAATTCCATACTCCCAGTCTCACCTCTCTTTCTCTCCTCAGCCTCAGGCCCTCCTAATTCCATACTCCCAGTCTCACCTCTCTTTCTCTCCTCAGTCTCAGGCCCTCCTAATTCCATACTCTCAGTCTCACTCTCTTTCTCTCCTCAGCCTCAGGCCCTCCTAATTCCATACTCCCAGTCTCACCTCTCTTTCTCTCCTCAGTCTCAGGCCCTCCTAATTCCATACTCCCAGTCACACCTCTCTTTCTCTCCTCAGTCTCAGGCCCTCCTAATTCCATACTCCCAGTCTCACCTCTCTTTCTCTCCTCAGTCTCAGGCCCTCCTAATTCCATACTCCCAGTCTCACTCTCTTTCTCTCCTCAGCCTCAGGCCCTCCTAATTCCATACTCCCTGTCTCACTCTCTTTCTCTCCTCAGTCTCAGGCCCTCCTAATTCCATACTCCCAGTCTCACTCTCTTTCTCTCCTCAGTCTCAGGCCCTCCTAATTCCATACTCCCAGTCTCACCTCTCTTTCTCTCCTCAGCCTCAGGCCCTCCTAATTCCATACTCCCAGTCTCACCTCTCTTTCTCTCCTCAGCCTCAGGCCCTCCTAATTCCATACTCCCAGTCTCACCTCTCTTTCTCTCCTCAGCTTCAGGCCCTCCTAATTCCATACTCCCAGTCTCACTCTCTTTCTCTCCTCAGTCTCAGGCCCTCCTAATTCCATACTCCCAGTCTCACCTCTCTTTCTCTCCTCAGTCTCAGGCCCTCCTAATTCCATACTCCCAGTCTCACCTCTCTTTCTCTCCTCAGTCTCAGGCCCTCCTAATTCCATACTCCCAGTCTCACCTCTCTTTCTCTCCTCAGTCTCAGGCCCTCCTAATTCCATACTCCCAGTCTCACCTCTCTTTCTCTCCTCAGTCTCAGGCCCTCCTAATTCCATACTCTCAGTCTCACCTCTCTTTCTCTCCTCAGTCTCAGGCCCTCCTAATTCCATACTCCCAGTCTCACCTCTCTTTCTCTCCTCAGTCTCAGGCCCTCCTAATTCCATACTCCCAGTCTCACCTCTCTTTCTCTCCTCAGTCTCAGGCCCTCCTAATTCCATACTCCCAGTCTCACTCTCTTTCTCTCCTCAGTCTCAGGCCCTCCTAATTCCATACTCCCAGTCTCACCTCTCTTTCTCTCCTCAGTCTCAGGCCCTCCTAATTCCATACTCCCAGTTTCACCTCTCTTTCTCTCCTCAGCCTCAGGCCCTCCTAATTCCATACTCCCAGTCTCACCTCTCTTTCTCTCCTCAGCCTGAGGCCCTCCTAATTCCATACTCCCAGTCTCACCTCTCTTTCTCTCCTCAGCCTGAGGCTCTCCTAATTCCATATTCCTAGTGCTAAGAATTTCCTATCTGGATTTTGGTTTTTAGCATCCCTGTATGCATTCTGAATTTTCCAGTAGAATTTGGTTTTCAAATTTCAAGTAGAATTTGGTTTTACCCAACACTAATTTGCTATTTCTATGAATAATGCCCTTTAAAAAATGCTTAAAAAGCTTCTTCACAGCAAAAGAAACCACTACCCAAACCCAGAGACCCCTCACAGAATGGGAGAAGATCTTTACATGCCATACATCAGATAGGAGTTTAATAACCAATATATATAAAGAGCTTGCCAGACTCAACAACAAGACAACAAATAACCCCATCCAAAAATGGGGGGAGGACTTGGACAGAATATTCACCACAGAAGAGATCCAAAAGGCTGAGAAACACATGAAAAAATGCTCCAAGTCTCTGATTGTCAGAGAAATGCAAATAAAGACAACAATGAGATATCACTTCACTCCTGTGAGAATGTCATACATCAGAAAAGGTAACAGCAGCAAATGCTGTAGAGGGTATGGGGTCAAAGGAACCCTCCTGCACTGCTGGTGGGAATGTCAATTGGTCCAACCTCTGTGGAGAACAGTCTGGAGAACTCTCAGAAGGCTAGAAATGGACCTACCCTATTACCCTGCAATTCCCCTCCTGGGGATATATCCTAAGAAACCCAACACATCCATCCAAAAAGATCTGTGTACACATATGTTCTTGGCGGCACAATTTATATTAGCCAAAACCTGGAAACAACCCAGGTGTCCAACAACAGATGAGCAAGTTGTGGTATATATACACAATGGAATACTACTCAGCTGTAAAAAATGGTGACTTCACTGTTTTCAGCCGATCTTGGATGGACCTTGAAACAATCATGTTGAGTGAAATAAGTCAGAAACAGAAGGATGAATATGGGATGATCTCACTCTCAGGCCAAAGTTGAAAAACAAGATCAGAAGAGAAAACACAAGTCGAACCTAAAATGGAATTGGAGTATTACACCAAAGTAAAAGACTCTGGGGTGGGTGGGTGGGTGGGGAGAATACAGGTCCATGAAAAATGAATGAAATAGTGGGGGTTGTATTGTTAAATGGGAATCTGGGGAATGTTATGCATGTTCAAACTATTGTATTTACTGTTGAATGTAAAGCATTAATTCCCCAATAAAGAAATAAATTATTTAAAAAAAAAAAAAGAAGAAGCACTCAAAAAAAAAATGCTTCTCTGCTAGGGGGTTGGGCTGTAGAGCAGCAAGTTAAGCACAGGTGGTGCGAAGCATAAGGTTCCGGGTTTGAGCCCCTGGCTCCCCACCTGCAGGGGGTCACATCATGGGCGGTGAAGCAGGTCTTCAGGTGTCTGTCTTCCTCTCCCCTCTCTGTCTTCCTCTCCTCTCTCCATTTCTCTCTGTCCTATCCAACAACAATGACATCAATAACAATAATAATAATAGCCACAACGATAAAAAAACAAAAGCAACAAAAGGGAAAAAATAGCCTCCAGGAGCAGTGGGTTCCTGGTGCAGGCACCACTGAGCTCCAGCGATAACCCTGGAGGCACACACACACACACAAAAATCCTTCTCTGCTAACTCATTTCATAGACTCTGCCTCTAAGTACTTGATCATCAATCTAAATATCCAAATCCAGAACACAGGTTTTTCCTCTTTCTTTCTTTCTTTCTTTCTTTCTTTCTTTCTTTCTTTCTTTCTTCCTTCCTTCCTTCCTTCCTTCCTTCCTTCCTTCCTTCCTTTCCTTCCTTTCTTCTCTCTCTCTCTCTCTGTCTGTCTCTCTCTCTTTCTTTCCCTGTATTTTTATAGCAGACCTGGTTGTTAGTAGTGCTAAGACTGATGAAAAAATTGTTCAAAAACTTTAAATTAGGACAACACACATACCAGATCCTGAGCTGAGATGTCCACCAGGTTCCAGATGCTAACATGATGCCAACTGGACTTCTCTAGACAGACAACCCCACCAATATGTCCTGGAGCTCTGCTTCCCCAGAGCCCCGCCCCACTAGGGAAAGAGAGAGAGAGGCTGGGAGTATGGATCGACCTGCCAATGCCCATGTCTAGTGGGGAAGCAATTACAGAAGCCAGACCTTCCACCTTCTGCATCCCACAATGACCCTGGGTCCATACTCCCAGAGGGTTGATGAATAGGAGAGCTTTGGTGGGGGTGGGGGGGAGATAGGGAGTTCTAGGAGGTCTCGAAACTTTACATCAGGCTCAACCTGAGGCTGTTAACTGGCTACGGAAGAAGGGCAAACGCTAGAAGAAGAAGAAGTGGTAGAAATTGTGTGGAATTTCACCACTCTTATCCTATGCTCTTGTCAATTATCTCGATTTTGTAAATAAAAAAATAAAATTAAAAAATAGCTCACTTGGATAGTGTGATGCTTTGCCTATTGTAAGCTCAGTTTTCACCCTGTGGAAGGAAGCTTATGTGTTTGGGCTCTTAACCTCTCCCCCTTCTCTCTCTCTCTCTCTATCTCTCTCTCTACACACACACACTGTTTTACTTCCTTGTAGTCACATATACATATATATATATATATATATATATATATATATATATACATGAAGACCATTTTTTATTTCTGCAAATTTATTTCTTTATCATATGCCACTAAGGTAGATACATTCTGTAGTAGCCTTACCTCAGAACACTAATTTTCTTGTGCCAAATAAAGGAGGACAGGCAATAAAAAAAATTTCAAAAAACAACTTTAAGTTAAGTCAAACTTGAGCAATACCTAAGGGAAATGATTTGCAGTTTTGCTTGAGCAGAAACAGTTCAACAGTTACAGTGCTGAGTATCAGATCATGTAATAGACCAGATTACACTCCACCAGCTCTGGTTATGTATCTGTAGAGGGAAAAGGGAAAGGGACATTCTGTATTGATTCTAAATTAGTATGTCACTAATGGTCTTTCCCCATTTAATGCAGACAGGTAGTTCACATCTTTTTGTTCCTTTTCAATATTCACTTTAACGTGAATTTATGGATATAAAAGGTGCTATCATGATTGTACTATAAAGACACACTGTGTTTAGATGTCTTCTTTTGGGTGCCAGGTGGCGGCACACCTGGTAGAGAGCACGCACCACGATGCTCAATGACTTGGGTTTGAGTCCCCAGTCCTCACATACAGGGGGGAAGCTTTGTGAATGGTGAAGCAGTGTTGAAGGTGTACTGCTATCTGTCTCTCTCTCCTACTCTATCACCTCCTTCCCCCTCAATTTCTGACTGTTTCTCTCCAATAAATAAATAAAGATAATTTTTTTTAAAAAAAGAAATAAATATTCTTTTGGAAGTTATTGAACATTTTCCAAGTAGATTCACAGGTGTATATATGATAAAATGTTTCCTATCAAGAACTATTTTGAACATGTTAAAGTAACACTTGAAAAAGATATTCAAAAGACATTTCTTTCAACGATGAAATTAAGAGTCAGTATGTTTTTTAACTTGGGGACAAAACTTAGCTTAGTCACAATGAGGAGATATGATTCTCACATTGGGCCTTGCTTATAAATGCATGAAAGCATAATTCAATGTTTTGAAAATGTTAGGATCACTTGATATAATAATTTCAGGTCACCAGTGAAATTTTAAATGAAAGTCTATTTCTAATGTAAAATTCTGAATGTTTCATTTGTTCATTTCCTTTTTAAAAAGTTTAAAAACAGTATTGTTTATAAAAGATGACTGTTACATCAATGGTTCAGAAGCACCGAAGCCTTGGGCTTTGCAAACATAAGTCTCAAGCATGTCTCTGCTGTGCCCTCTTGCCTCCCTACCCAGGTTTAAAGCCTCTTCTGTGAATCAGATAAGATTCTTAGTGCCACTCAGAATTCAACAGAGAAAACTATTCATAATTCCATAAAGGAAGGTGGTGGGGAGAAGGAGCAAATCACAGGTCACCATGAGTACTTCTACTTAACTGTCAGGAACTTTGCAGCAGCTCCGTGACTAAGTAAGGACCTAACTGTTGTGGATTACCACTTATCTGTGCTCAGTAAATTTGAAAAGAATTAGCAAACTAAGTAAATCAGTAGTTCCAAGAATAGCTGGAGATCATCCAGACTAGATGTTACTAGTTAACCAACCTACTGAAACTGCTCTGAACTTCCATAGTACTTGCACTATGACCCAGCTGCTTTCTGAATGGCAACCACTGTAACTGGCTGCACTCAATGATACCTATTGCTAGAAATGTGCTGGCAATAGAGGATCAAATCCAGTAAAAGACATAAGTATCAAAATAATATTGATTACACACAGACTAATATACAAAATAATAAAAGAAAAAGTGTCTACCAGGCAGTGGAATCATGTAATTGTGAAAACCTTTGCAGTCAGGAAAAAAAAAGTTCATGATAATATGGCTTACAATAAATTGAACGATTCTAAGCAGATGGTTTGATCCCTGGCACAGCCACCAGTTAAGCACACGTGTTTTGGAGATGCACTGTTATAGTTGATTTAACACACGGACTTCATATGCAAGTTTTCCCTTTAATCCTGATGCACTTTTTAGACTATAAATACCTTGTTATTAGAGTCATATTAAAAGGCAAACTAACTTATTCGAGGATAGTCCCAATTAAATACTTAAGATATGACAAATAAATGAAACAAAGTCTAGTGGTTAAAGACAGTTAGGATGGATAGATAGATAGACAGACAGATAGATAGGTTTGAAAATTCTCTACACAGAAAATGTTACACTTAAATTCAATTAAAAAATATATGAAAAAACTCAAATGAACAGAGAGAGAATGAGGAGAGAGAGAATGAACAACATCAAAGCGTCCTTCAATGCAGTGGGGGCTGAGCTGAAACTTGGATTGTGCACATGGCAAAGCAGCAGACTATCCAAGTAAGTTATTTCTCAGGCCTCCATTCATTTTTTGCCACCCAATTGTTTTTAGAAATATTAATAATATATATATATATATATATATATATATATATATACACATTTGCTTTGGATAGAGAAACTGTAAGAGGAGTGGAAAAGGAAGAGAGAGAGAGAGAGAGAAATAGATGTGCAGCACCATTTCACCACTTGGGAAGCTTCCTTCATTCAGGTAGGGACCAGGGGCTAAAACCTATTTCCTTATGGACTATAACATGAACACTCTACTAGGTGAACCACCTCCTGGCTCCTGATTCTTTTGAAAGCTGCCTTTTAGATGACACCATCTGAATCTGGGGGTGGTGCACAAACATTGCCCTGAGTGAGGATATGTGCACAAGCCCCTTCCAATCCCCACTTGCAGAAGGAAAGCTTCATGAGTAGTGAAGAAGTGCTGTATATTTCTCTCTCTCTCCCTCCCTCCCTTCCCTCTCTCAAATTTTATGTCTCAACTTAAAAAAAAATGGAAAGAATAGCTGCCTAAAGTGATGGATTCATTGTGCAAGCACCAAAACCCCTTGATAACACTGGTGGCAATAATAAAAAAAAAATAGATGACAATATCTATTCTTCTATTGAATATTTTTAAAAAGAGCTTGACTGTATCACTATAGATAGATTCAATTTATCTTCTACCAACATCTCAGTATCTGCCTCCTGTATTTTGTATACTTCCACTGGTCAAGAAGGTCAGCAGGGAGTCAGGTGGTAGTGTAGTGGGTTAAGCGCAGGTGGAGCAAAGCGCAAGAACTGGCTTAAGGATCCAGGTTTGAGCCCCTGGCTCCCCACCTGCAGGGAGGTCGCACCACAGGTGGTGAAGCCGATCTGCAGGTGTCTGTCTTTCTCTCCCCCTCTCTGTCTTCCCTTCCTCTCTCCATTTCTCTCTGTCCTATCTAACAACAATGGAATCAATAATAACTACAACAATAAAACAACAAGGGCAACAAAAAGGGAATAAATAAATATTAAAAATAAAAAAGGTGAGCTGATACACTTTCTATACTTTAAGAACATATTAGGTTTCCTGAATAAGTTTTTATAATAAGCAACCTCATTTGAGATTCTTGCTCTGTTTCTCAGATATGATTTTAATTAAGTTAATTAATCATCTTCAGCTTGTTTCTTTTAGTGAAGAGATGAGCACACACACCCCGCCCCATGTAATCATAGATTAGCCTTTCACTCAATAGACGGCAAAGACACTTCTACAAGACATTCTTACCATCTTATCAACACATCTATAGCAGAACTCAGTAACTCTGAAAATGCTGGTGCATTCTTTTCTCTCTATATGTTTGGGGTGCTGTGGTTCAAGAAGCACTCAACACTCACGCAACAAGGACAGATTTTATTTCATTCTATTCCATGACAATGACAATTTACCTTACCACTCTTAGTGGCAACAAGGGCACATAAACCCTAACTTTCTGAGTTCCACATGTCATTTGTCTTTTAGTTTGTTTACTATCAGCTCTTTCATCAGCACCTAGAATAGTTCTAGACACATAATGTGTCTTCAGTAAATGTTTTCCGTAAATAATTCTATGGGAGCTCATCATTTAACTCATAGACCAAATCAGGTCATTTCTTAAATGGAAGGAGGTGCTGCTAGTTAGTGAGGTATAAACCAGTATCTATTCTAGTTACTACACATTTTGACTATGAGTCCATTTCTGAGCGAGTAATAAAATATAAACAGAACACTATAGTTGATAAATATCACAACAATTCTATTATATAACTTTTGTGTTATTTAAGTTGGCCTGAAATATGAAGACTACAATTCTATATAATAATACATCTCAATTTACCACTATTGAAAACACCATAAAAGAATGACACTGAACAAATGTATGTCTATGATATACATATATAAATATATAATCTAGACTAACTATAATAGTACTATTTTGGTTTCATGAAGCCTGTATAAGTACCCCTTATTTGGCAAGTATCTTGAAAATATAATTTCTAATTTAACATTCATAGACATAGTCAAGTCATTTTATATGAAATGTAATATCCAATTAAGGGGATATTAAGGTCATGCTAATTTTTCTGATTTTTAGATGAGACAAATGTATAATTTTACTTGTAATTAACTAAACACAAACTGCCCATGCCAAAAAAATGAGAACAGTAAAATAAATCGACAACATTATATTTTTATAAATTTTAATACTGACATTAAGGACATGCTCATCTTTCATATGATGAAAATACAAACACATAAATCAGTGAAAAGCTTATATTTGCTTCTGAAGACTCTAAGGCCTTGGGATATACATAATGAAGAAGTAATGAAATTTATTGTGTAAAGAAAGACTAATGAAGTCCTGTCTAGCATAAAAACAGTAAAACAAAAACTTACACATTTGAATTCAAGTAAATATTGAAACCTTTGGAAGTCTAGACAAGACTAGATTCATCCAAAGGTAAGGAATCAGTAACCTCAGAATAAATTCCAGATTCATCCTCTCCTCCCCAACCACAGCTACACAAGAGACTATAGAAAATCAACATTCCAGGAGCCAGGTGGTGGCACAGAGGGATAAGCACACATGGTAAGAAGCGTACCAGTTTAGGAATCCAGGTTTGAGCCCCCAGCTCCCCACCTGCAGGGGTTGTCACTTCACAAGTGGTGAAGCAGGTCTGCAGGTGTCTATCTTTCTCTCCCCCCTACCCCCCGTCTTCCAGTCTTCTCTCAATTTCTCTCTATCATATCCAATAAAATGGAAAAAATGACCAGTACATTCTTAGAGCTGGCACTGAGGCACACCTGTTTGGCTAATGTATACAAAATATGAATATATATGCATATAAATATATATATGTACTTACACATACACCTACACACAAACTAAAGATGAGTGAATTTCTGGATTACCTGACAAGGTTCTATTGAAATGTAAACAGTTAAACATATTTATGAACTAAATATAACATCAGAAATAGTTGTCTTTTGTAATTACCTATGCATCTGAGACAACATGTAATCAAAAGTTGAATATATGTATTCTTTTGTCTGTACCACTGCATTTTAGACACTTTCAAGGAGCAAAACAGTTTTCTTTAAAATTTCTGTGTGTGTGTGTGTGTGTGTATGGCAGAGAATATCAGAAATTGTTATTGTTATCATCATCATTAGTAGTAATACTATCATTAATTTTATTATCACTACAAAATAAAAACACAGTAGAAATTCTACTAAGTTATTAACTCTACCATGAAAAAAATATGCATCTAGTAAATTACTACTAGTCTGAAGTGATGTTAAAAATGACTTTCTCTAGTCCAAAAGCTATGTCAATATATTTTCAAATATTATATCATTTATATAGGGCGAGTAGCCATGACTGAAAACATTGTTACAGCTATTCTGTAAATGAAAATAAAACAATATGCTAATAACCAAACCAACGAAAAAGAAACTCCTTTGAGTTCCACAAAAGAAAGTTTTTTTAAATCTTCAAAAACCATTTTTGTGTGATAGATATTAATAATAATAATATCATTTTGTACCACCATCAACAATTTACAAATGAAGAACACAGAGGTTATAGGACTGATCTATAATCACATAGAAAGTACTCAAATACTAACTTCAAACCAATCTCTTTCCATTTCAAAAAAAAAAAATTTAAAGCTAAGTTTTTCAGTCTAATATTCTGAGAGAGTAGGAAGCCAGGGCAATATCTGACCATTTTATGCGATCCCAGGCTTCAAATCCAGGATCTCATGAAGTTTGGAATGCCTGTACTTTACTGCTGAACCACTTCAATGGCCCTAAGTCATTATAGCTTTAAGACAGACCTTTCCATAGTGTTAGTGTACATCAGCCGGGAAGTCAACGACTGCCACCTCTCCAGATTCAAAGGAGGTCTTGAAACTTTACATCAGGCTCAACCTGATGCTGTTGACTGGCTACGGAAGAAGGGCAAACGCTAGAAGAAGAAGCCAGGAAGTCTGGCAGTAGCACAGCGGGCGGGTTAAGCGCATGTGGCACAAAGCGCAAGGACCTGCATAAGGATCCTGGTTCCATCCTCCAGCTCCCCACCTGCAGGGGAGTCGCTTCACAGGCGGTGAAGCAGGTCTGCAGGTGTCTATCTTTCTCTCCCCCTCTCTGTCTTCCCCTCCTCTCTCCATTTCTCTCTGTCCTATCTAACCATTTGATGATATCAACTACAACAACAATAATAACTACAGCAACAATAATAACTACAACAATAATAACTACAACAACAATAAAAAGGGCAACAAAAGTATTCAACAGCGGACATTAGTATTATGAATAATCTTGAAATTTTAAAAATAAATGTCTCTTGCACAAGATTAAGTAATTACTTGTATTTCTTCTCAATATTAAACTAAATATCTTTTCTTACCTAGGATCATGTTAATAAAGTTAAGAGAATGCAGTGTGTGTGTGTGTTTTTTTTTTCATTTCCAAATAAAACTTGTGGGAGATAATGATTTATAAGATAGTTGTTGTCACATGAATACACCACTCCCCAGCAGCAGAAGTCACCCTCCACTATTGTGCACTGGAAGCACAATAATGTCCTTTGACCCCTCTCCCAACCTCTTCCCGTTAGACTCTTGGACACTGATTCAGTAGAACACAACTAGGCTAAGATTCAACCCTGTCTAAGACATCCCTCTCTTTGTTTCCTAAGTAAGGAAATAGAACTGAAGTAAGAAACTATTTAAAGTCATTTGTTTCCTTACTAGTGAATAGTAATTGTGTCTAAAGTATCTAAGAGTCATAGATTTAAACACTAGGAAGCATTTAGCTTCTGGGAGAGGACACTTGTTTCCTTCAAGAGCATCATGTGCATTTCCCCTTGATTCTCATTCACTCAACTCTTAGATTTCCCCAGAAGCATTCTGGACACCACCAGGGTATGAATATAATATGTTTATAAAACCAAATTATACATACATAGATTGACTCCAAGATTACAATGGCTTGTTTTTGCTGTATTGATTGCTACTCTACTAGTTCAAGAGCAATGATATAATTGCTGGTGTCAGGAGTCTGGTGGTGGCACAGCGGGTTAAGTGCAGTTGGCTCAAAGCACAAGGACTGGTGTAAGGATCCTGGTTCGAGCCCCCGGCTCACCACCTGCAGGAGGATCACTTCACAAACCAAGCGGTGAAGCAGGTCTGCAGGTGTCTTTCTCTCCTCCTCTCTGTCTTCACCTCCTCTCTCCATTTCTCTCTGTCCTATCCAACAATGACATCAATAACAACAATAATAACTATAACAATAAAAAACAACAAGGGCAACAAAAGGGAATAAATAAATATTTTTAAAAATTAAAATAATAAAAAATAATTGCTGGTGTCTTGGCACAGATCAAGTGAGTGGCACTGAACGTTACTAGTTAGTGGTCACTGAAGCTTTTGAGAATATATCTTTCTTGCACATGTATTTTTTTTTAATGTCCTTTTTACTTAAAATTTTGTGATGAGAAAACCAGGAGGTGGTTCAGTGGTAGGTTACTTGCCTTGAAGAATAACCACACCTATCTGGAAAAGTTATTAAAATACTCTATTTTCTAAATAAGTACATATTTGTTGATATTTATATAGGTATATATATCAACCAAATTACATATTGCAACAGAAGCAGACATGAAAACTCAACTTTTCTTCTACTGTGATGCCTAGAGAAATCTGCAAAAAAGTTAAATTCACTGTTTTCACTGAACATAAAGATGATAGCTACATTCATAAAATTATTATTTAATAAGCAATCTTATCTTTGTTGAACTGATATCCAAAATATTCTCATTTTAACTGCATTTTTTTAAACTTTATTTTATCTGATAGAACAGAGATATTGGAACTTTCTAAGACTGGAATTTCTCATGTAAACTCCAAACAGCTTCACACAATGGTGGGAACATAATAAATACTCAAAAAAAATTTGTGAACTGATTGAGATTCTACAAATGCATTCCTTCTTGAAAGCCTATGAGTAGGTGAGTGAAATCTAAACATTCCTTCCCTGTCTTGGTAAGTAGGCTTAATGTAATAGTAAGTAGGATTTTCTGGTGTCAGTAACAATGAGAATCAGTTCATTATGAGTGACAGGGAGTTGCGTTTTTCTGATCGTTCTCATCCTCTTTATGAAACTCAATACAGAGAATCTCCTTAGTATCCTTATAATATTAAGCAAATACTTTCTTAGACAGAAGAAAAATTGTAACTATTTCTTCCAGTATTTTACTTTATCTCATTCAACATTTTTTACCAATCTGTGTCTTGACTATTAATTCTTATTCCATCTCAGGTGAGTCCTAGTAGGTAGTTACAAAGACAGCCTAAGTACAGAGGACACCATATCTGCAGCCGTGACACCTTCCTCCTTTTAAGAGAACTATAGAGTATGCAGAGGAACAACTACTCTAGTAAAAATGCTCTTCAGTTTCCTGTAAATCACGACTACCATGACCACGAGAAATACATGGTCCTTGTGAAGGTTAGAGAACAGCCATCACGCTTTCAAGCAAATGCCTTCTGGCACTAAATGACTGCTGGAAAAATAAAATAGCCCCTTTCAGTAACCAGTTAATAAGAAAGGCGGGACTCAACAGATGTGAAAGCCTGTGTTTAAGCAAAACCACAGAATAGTGGTGTCCATTTCATTTTCTTTAGCTTCCTTAATAAATTTCTATTTATGCTCCCTTGATGTAACTAACATCAACTTCACAGTCTTGGTTGGCTTACCCGCATTTCAATGTGGAAAACTTCTAACTATATAGATTCATGTAAAGCATTCTTTGTAACTACTTCACTGTCTCTAAGAATCTTGCAACCAGGGCACAACCACTACATATTTAAATAATCAAGGTGGTTTTACTAATGTGAGTGAAAATTTACTATTGGATTCAGATAAAACTAACGTTTCTTCATAACCAGTTCTATAAGCCGGAAATTATCATAGATAAGTTTCAGAGTGATAAATATCTCCCCACTCGTAATATAGTTATTTAAATAAATGAGTATACACACATTTTGGAATTTAAAAATAAGTTTAAATCTTCATTGAAGAAGGATGATTACAAGTCAATTTTAGAAATGTCTTACATTTGTAAGGATCTGAAAAATGTCTTCTACAATCACACTATAAATAGCACATTTTTAAAACAAGAGGGTTCTCAACAGAATTCAGTTCTCAAAAATGACTTCTGAGACTCTCTGAAAAGCTGGTCTGAGACAGGAGCCACGTGCGCACGCCTGGTTTTGACTCCATCTCTACTCCTGCCCTAATTCTTGTGGCTTGGACCCAATCCAAATGTTCTGCCTCACTCTGTGGTTTGTATCTGCAATCCCCTCTTATGATTCATTGCATTCTCCTGATTGACAAACAGATTTAGATATGAAAACAAACAGTTACCTGACTGTAATTGGTTTCTAACAGCTGCACTGTTTTAGCACTTCTAAAGTATGGGTAAGGTGCCGCCCAAAGAAGCTTCCTTTGCAGTTCGGGGGCATGTGTATGTGTGTGTTGCTTTGGTTTGTTTTATTTTTACTTCATATTGTTCTTTATAGCTCATCAAGATAATCAGTGACTTTGGTGTGCATCCATGTACATTTCATGCACTGAAATTTATATTATTATCTTGCCACCCTTCCTAAGCTAGAATAAGAATACACTGTTTTAATTTTCTAACATGTGATACTTTTTCTTCAAAAAGTTCACATTTTAAAAAATGATTTAATGTGAAGCTTCGTGCTATTTTATCAGGCGATTAAAATGTTAGATTAGTAGTAAGCCCTTATTATATTTTCAGTAGTTTGGTTTACAATGCCAATGGAATTTTTTTAACTATATCAAACAATTTAGAATAAAAGCTACTGCTTACGGATGACAAACAATTGCAACTCCCCCAACACATCAGAATAAGAGAGTGGGATTTTGCATTTTAAAATTCCTGTGGAAATCAAATGTATTTTAAGTACCAGCTCTGATTATTTAATCAGACAACTTGCATTTTGCCCTGGCTAATTTTGAAGACTGATAATATTTTACTCGTAAAAATAATTGTGCACCTGTTGTGATGGAAGCCTCACATTAAACAAATGTTAATAGGAATGTAGCACTCTGCTCTAAGCATAAGAACACAAGTTTCTTGTTATTACTATATGGTGAAATATCATTTTAAATCATGGGGGAGATCTCATCTTAATCCTCCTATCTCCCATGGCTCTAGAGAGATATTTAAGGATATTATTAAACTATTTATTATGAGTAGTTGCCTATTAACTTCAAAGAGGAAAGCAGATGATATAGAGTCCTCCTTGCCACTTAGTACCTGTGCTTTTCTGCCTTATTCTATCTCCTGACGAAACCACTTTAATAATATTGCACCATTTCCGGGAAGCATGTGTACTTTTCTTACTTGCTTATGATGAAAGGAGAAAATAGTTGAGCCTACAAAAGCTGCACCCCTTTTGCACTCTCCTTATTTCCAGACCCTTTTAGCAATAGAGATCTTTTTCAGTACCCAAATTCTCTAAGCTTTAAACACTTCCACTCATAGAAGAGACAGACTCAGACCTTGCCCCTGTGGTGCCTATCATTTTGTACAGACTTTCTGAGAGCTACCAACTTGTGTCTATTCAATCCATTTCTAGGTGTAATCAACTCCCAAGTACTGAAAAGAGACTTAAAGGGAAAGAATTTTTCTGAAGTTAAATTAGCGAAATTTTGAGCTCAGTTATAGACATCTCTCATTGACTTCTGTAAGAACATAGTCTTGTAATTGGTCTAGCCTCTGCAAGGTTACATTTAAAGGTAATTTAGAATAAAATTACCTAAACTTTTGAACCCTATCCTTTACAATGTTGGATTTATTCTAATTTTATTTTGGTTAGTGCAATACAAGTTTATAAGCAGAGTTCAGAAAATGTGAGCATTTTTTAAATGACCTAAATTCTCTATAGTTTGCCTTTTCAATAGTTTAATGTAGACATTTGGATTGGAGGAGAATCACAAATAAACAGAATAATTGCATCAAATTTCTTCAGTGTATTAAATATGCACTCAGTAGCAATTACCAACAGCAGCAACACATTTTAAAATGTAGTGAATAATGTACAATTTGTGCCTATTTCAAGGGTCTTATACATAAAAATACCATTTGGATGAAAATACACACATTTATTAAGTGGTTAGCTTTACATCTTTAAAAGTCAGACAAGTGACCTAAGTATAAGCATGACAGAAGTCTAGTAGTGAAGGTCAGCTTTTATTGTGACATAAAGCTCTCATGACAATTCAGACAAGCATGTTTTGTTGTAAAGAATCATCCAGGAAACACCTTGGCATCTAGTTGTACACACAGCACCCCTGGACCTATATGCCATTCTGAAACTAATTACCATCCCAAGAATTTTTTTCTACAATCAACTGTATATAAACATTATCACAGGCGTTTATTTTTTAACTATATAAATTTTATAGATTTCTCAGTATTATTGAGAACTTTCCTAAGTATCCCTGAAAATCAATATTGTTTTCATAAAAGACACTAAAGAGCTAATTGTCTGTTATTGTGTTGACATAATTTACACTGAGAATACAAATGAAATAGTGGGTAAACATATGACTTGGACCCTGGTTCAAGTCCCAGGTCCCCACCTGCAGGGGGGAAACAATGTCTCTATTTCTCTCTTCCTTTCTCTCTCTCGCAGCCTTCTCAGTTTCTCTGTCTCTATAAGAAAGAGAGAGAAGCAAAATAAAAAGGAAAAGGAGAAAATGATTGCCATAGAGGTGGATTCTTCATACAGGCGTTGAGGCCCAGTGAGAACCCTGGTGGCAAATAAATAAACATATAAAAGAAAAGAAAAATAACTAGTTTTAACGATTTTCCTGATAAGACTGTTGGCGATATTGATAAAGATGATTTTTTAAAAAATCCAGTGACACAATATACTAAAAGAAGGAATATCTGCATAATTCTTTAAAACAATAAAGTCTAAAAGAATAAGAAAGGATGTTACAAAATCAAGCACTGAGGCAAAGATTCATTTAGTGTCCTGACAGTGGAAATTTAAACTACTTAATTCAGTTAAAATTGAAATTGAAAAGTGTTAGAAAGTTCAATAATAAGCTTTCATAGTCTACACTGAAACTACAATTTGTAAAATTTGGTGTAGATCCAAAATAATATTTACAGTTCTATAAAAAGGTTGTAAGCTAAGTCTTTTATTTATTTTCAGCTACATATCAATAATACACCAGTGCTATTTATGTACTCCAATCAAAATGCAGAGAGGACTGAGAGGTCGCTCACCCACTACTCAATGCACTTTGTCTTGCATGGGGTCCTCCAGCTGAGTCCAACACCAAAGGGGAACGCCATGGACAACAGTGGGGGAGCTCACACATGCTGGGGCAGTATTAAACTAGCTCTCCTTTAGTCTCTTCCATGTCTCTCCTCTCAGTCACTTTCTCCCTGAATAAGAAGAAGGGAAGAAAGGAAAAAAGAAACAGCAGCGCCTAAGGAGAACGCTCAGCTCAGCAGATTTAGGCAGATGTGAGACCCGAAATTCATTTCCTGGTACTGCAGAACAGAAATCCAACAAACTGAATGCAGACACAGACAAGTCACACACAAAAGAGAATTACAAAAACAAAAGCAATGCCACTCTTCTTACTCGATTTCTATGTTAGAAAATATACTTATTTTTCACTTAAATTGTTTTTTGTTTGCTTATATATAGTGAATTGATGACTCTTTTTTTCTGCAATTCGAGACTTGGGAAGTCACTCAATGGTTATACATCTGACATGTATGAGGACCCAGGCTGGGCTTCCTGTAGTACTCTGGTCACTCTCCTCTCCCCTCCCCTCCCTCACTTGCTCTTTTCTCTCTTGATCATATAAGATAAATAAATGAATAAAAAAATAAATGAGTAAATACTTTAGTTTTTCTCTTACACATGAACAAAGGATCTTTATTGTCCTCCATATATTCTGACTAACTCTAACTAACTCTAAGATCTTTGAGAACTGAAATTTGCCTTTCTATCACTAAATATTTTATTTTCAAACACTAAGCTCCGTTATGTATTGTTGCTTATCTACAGAAGTGACTGCTTCCCTTCTCCATGTTATCCAAATGCTACATATTTAATCACTTCCATTGTATAAATACTTTACAGTATTTTCAATGGAAACGACAAGCAGTTAAGAGCATTGCGCCTATGCTACTATATGCTACATAGTACAAACATTTAAAAACCAGCTCCTGCACTATATTCTTCATATCCTACTGCACAGTCAGTCTCTGATAACAATTTATTAAATATCCTTCCTTGAACTGGACTTTTAGTGGCAAATTAAGTGTAGAAATGGCTGCATGAAACATATAATGGAACAATAAATCAATTAGAAGTGCTCCCAGCAACTTCCCATGTATACAATCATCTGTTCAAACTGGAAGATCTACCCATCATCCTTGATTTTATTCTGTCACTTTTTTTTACATATACTTATTTATTTATTTTCCCTTTCGTTGCCCTTGTTTTATTATTGTTGTAGTTATTGTTGTTGTTGTTGTTACTGTCGTTGTTGTTGGATAGGACAGAGAGAAATGGAGAGAGGAGGGGAAGACAGAGAGGGGGAGAGAAAGATAGACACCTGCATACCTGCTTCACCACCTGTGAAGGGATTCCCCTGCAGGTGGGGAGCCGGGGCCTCGAACCTGATCCTTAAACCTGTCCTTGCGCTTCACACCATGTGCACTTAACCTGCTGTGCCACTGCCCAGCTCCCTCTGTCACTCTTAATAGTTGCAGAGATATCACCCTCATTAAGATGTCCAGTAACTGAGGTAAATGTAGAGAGGCATTCTAAAGGTCTCTAGAAGTGAATCTACTTCTCCCAATATATTATAGAATAAGTCAGGGGAGTGGGGCGGTAACGCAGTGGGTTAAGCGCAAGTGGTGTAAAGCGCAAGGACCAGCATAAGGACCCTGGTTCAAGCCCCTGGCTCCCCACCTGCAGAGGAGTCGCTTCACAGGCGGTGAAGCAGGTCTGCAGGTGTCTATCTTTCTCTCCCTCTCTGTCTTCCCCTCCTCTCTCCATTTCTCTTTGTCCTATCCAACAACGATGACATCAATAACAACAACAATAACTACAACAATAAAACAAGGGGAACAAAAGGAAATAAATAAATAAATATATTTTAAAAAAATAAGTCAGACTGAATGTTATGTTCTAAGAGGTATTTTCACTAACCCTCAACTTTGTTTCTCTCTTTATTGAGTTAAGATGTTACTTAAAATAGGGCTAAATTCATCATCAAAAGTGTAAAATAAGCAGTCCAGGCTACAAGAAAAATTTCTTTCAATTTTTTTCCCAATACATTTCAGTCCTAGAGTCCTAGAAGGGTGTATACATGTAGGGAGGGGCCAGGGATCAGTGAGTGGATGGATTGGGTGTTAGAGAATCTTTTCATTCCTGGTTTTGTACTCTCATCCCAAGATCTAACTCATTTATTGGAAAGGAATAAGAGTTGTTTTAGTTGAGAAAGTTACTACTATCAGCCTACATCTAACACATATCACTGAAGCTTCTGTTTATCTTCACCAACTCCACACAGGAGGATTGCAGACGTCCTGCTAGCTACCACTTCCTGGTGAGCAGTCTGAACGGCTGCCAGGAAATTGCCAATGACCTTCACTTTACTTAAAATTGAGACTGTAATTAGTAATGGTTTTTCTCCTCCTTGCTGGCTACGTTTATTTTCATCTTAGCAATCAGAAAGAGAAAAGTGTGACATCTTGTTTTGGGATGATATCAAAGTGTAGTCTCTTTTAGTTCAATGTCACCAAGTAGATTAATCCAGGTTTAGGGGAGTCATAATTGGGGGAGAACCCACTGGCTCTTCTTTAAAAAAAAAGAAATCTAACCACTTTTGCCTCCTCTTACATTCTAGGCTCTAGCTACTGCTAAAACTGGCCTTTACAAAATGAAATCACTAAGAGTAGTTTATAACTGCTGACTCTTTTTACATATAAGCACACATTACACCTGAAGATTCTGAAACCAGATATGATTTTTAAAGTTTTACATTTTAATGATAATAACTGCTAGAAGAGAAGTTACAGATTCTTATTCAGTGAGTTTAAAAATATGATTATGTGGTCAATGAAAAACTAACAAAGAACCGTTTTAGCCAGTGTTGTGTTTATAACGAGAACCTGTTATTAAACTTCAGTATTTTCTTTTATATAAACATTGATTTCACTAATTAGATTCCACTGATCTTTTCCTCAACATATTGATTTCTCTTAATCCCAACAGTTAACAATGAGTCCAATGTATCATAATACTTTAGACCTTAATCATACAGTAGCAATTTTTGCCAGTAGCTTTTATTTGAATTTTAATTAAGAAGACCTTGTGTCTTCCACCCCAAGTGGGGATAGGTTTTAATTGCTTGTATGTATATCACACAGACTTCAAAAGAAGTAAAAGATGTTTATAACAGCATAAAGGAGAGTTCTGAAATGCTTACATTCATGCAAAGGGGTATAATTAAAAAACTAGGGGTGTTGCTGTGTTATAATGCCATATATTTATAAAAACTAGCTGTGGTGTGCTTTCATTGTTAGCAAAAAGAGTTCAGGGGTTCTGAAATAATTACTCATTATTGATTACAAGACAATTAGAAGAATAAATAGGAAGTGGGTTACCCATCCTCTTTCAGGGACAATTAAATTTCCACATTAGTAATATACTATGTGACTTAGAGAAGAAACTTTTCTTTACTGGATATTGGGGTTACGATAAGGAAAAAAGGAAGATACATTACATAATATGCTAATACTTTTTTTTTTTTAGAATTTATGGTTTCAGATATTGCACTGAAGTTCTACAACTGCAGTCTTATACAGATGATAGTTTGTACTAGCAGGAAAGTGAGATCTGGACTTTGAATCTCAGAAGCCAGTTTGTAGGACAACTGATGCTTCTCTTATAAGTAGCCATTTAAGAATTTCAATTACATGCAATATGTATGCATAGATCATTGTTTCAAATGCTTTTCCTAATGAGACAGGCATGATGAGTTTGTTGATTTTACTGGAGTTGAAAAATGGCAGATGGTTCCCCTTTAAACACTACCAGATTTTGAAAAGTCACCTCTGTTAAAGAAACTACTGTAATTTTTTAAATGGGAAGTCATACTAAAAATCTCAAAACTGAATACATGCAGTTATAGGGATTGAAAGATCCTCAAATTCTTCTGTGATTGTGCACAGCCAAAAAAGGCTGATAACTGTGAATTACTACTCTAAAACCCAGCGTATGCTTTAGAAAGAGCAATGTGTAAAATAAGCAGGCCCACTATGCAAATGGAGTTTAGACCCTTACTAAAATAGCTAGCAAGCTAGGAGAGAACTGGCATTAAGAAAGTAACCTGACAGATAGGAAAAACACAAAGTAAAAGGTGCACTGCAGGTGTGTGATATTTTTGCACTAAAACAAAGGCCTCTGGGGAATGTAGTTAAGGGATGGGGGAGAGCCTGGGGTGCTGGTGCACTATGATGGAAAGGACCAAAGTTGTGGATGAAAGTATTTTGCAGACACCTATCACAAACAGATGAGAAATTGGACCGGCATGTCAGTAAACTGCTACCCCTCACAATAAATGATAAAAGTTAAAAGGGGGCACGTAGGCAGTGGTGCACCTGGTTAGGCACGCACATTACGGTACTCAAGGACACAGGTTCATGACCCTGGTCCCCACCTGCAGGGGGGACAGCTTCACAAGTGGTGAAGCTGGTCTGCAAGTATCCATCTTTCTCTATCTCCCCTTCCTCTCTCAATTTCTCTCTGTCCTATCCAATAAAATGGAAACAATGGCTGGCAGAAGCAGTGGATTCATAGAACTGGCACTGAGCTCCAGCAATAAGCCTGGAGACAAAAAATAAACAAGTAAGATTAAAAGAGAGTAAGTAACCTCTGACAAGGAAGACTGATGCTATGGAAGTGCTGTTAGATCTAGTCTGTCCATTCTGACACTCTGGTGAGAACAGCACTGCCTAAGTACCTTAAAGAATAACCAACATTATACAGAGAGAAAGCTCACTCTGAGTTCGGGTTCCTGTCCACACAGAACATCACGCATCAGGGGAAGCTCCGTGAATGCTAAAGTGGTACTACAGTGACTCTCCTCTCTCTCCCTCTATCTGAATTTAAAAAATAATATTAATTCACCGGGAACAGTGGAATCGAGCAGGCATGAAGTTCCAGTGGGCACTGGAGGGGCGGGGGAACTTTCTCCATTTCATTATCATGAACTTGAAAATATTGTGACTTTTGACTTCTTGTGTTCATCTACAAAGATTCATGTTTGCAATCAAAACTCAAAATGGGGCCAAGCTCATTTAGACAGTGGCAATACTACAATAAATCCACATTTTTAATTCAGAATTCGCACCAACCACAACTGCCCTTCTTTACTTCTCTTTGTAACAGCCCTACCGAAGTAAAAGGGAGTAACACTTAATGTCTTTTAAAAATCACTTTGTGGAGGAAAATGATGATTCACAAGACCTTTAATAAGACTGTAGTTTCTCATCTCCCCAGGACAGTTCTCTCATATCACAGGGTGAAATATGGCAGGAACACTTGGGCTCCAGAACCAATTTCTCAGACATGTTAGCTGAATAGCTGTAATAAGTGTATAACTAGGCTTCAACAGTGCCTTTGGAAAACATTAGAAGCAGTCGTATAATTTTCATTTCAAAGCATTTTTGTTTAGTCACCTTTCTTCTATCAAAACTGCCTCCCTCCTCCACCCACCCACCCACCACCTTGTTTTTCTGATTTTTTGTTTGTCGGATGGAGACAGAGAGAGATAGAGCAAGAGTGAGTGAGTGAGTGAGTGAGTGAGTGAGTGAGTGAGCGAGCGAGTGAGTGACTGAGCGAGTGAGCGAGTGAAAGGGGCCACAGGACCTATCTCCTTCAATGTGGTGGTTCGAACTTGGGTTCTGCACATTGCAAAGTACCACACTATCTAAAGGGGCCACTGTGCCAGCCCAAGTCTGGCCACTTCACTAAGCTACAGGAGAGTATACCTACAATGCATCTACCTTAATCCTAAATGTAAATACTAAAGTGATTAGTCATAAATGGCCAAGTTGGGAAAACACTTCTGTATTTGGTTCATATCACATAATTATTTTTTTTTGTCTCTTTTATCATCTGTGTGTTTGACAAACATGAGCACAGTTTGTGCTAACTCAAAGAACCAACATGACTGCTTCTCTGGCACACTGCCCAGGGAGGCGCCTTCACACCAGGAAGGAGATGCCAGCCACAGCAAAGAGGGGCATGTGGGCAAAACAGGAAGCCTTACTAGGAATTTCTTGCTCAAGCCACAATGGGCTAGATCCCTCTCTAGAGTCAGAGGGTGAATTCTAATGCTCTAGACATTGCTTAGTATGCCACTAGTGCATTTAGAAATTTTCATAACTATAAATATCCTGGCATCCTCATTCCTTTGGTAAAACTCAAGTAAAGCAAATGTATATAGGAATGAGTTACGGATCCTACCAACACTTCTGTCTTACCTTATATCCATCCATCTACTACTATATTACCCTACCCTTGTTAGGCTAGATGATCGATCTAGATAATACTACCACAGAAAGGAAAAATTGAGTTATGTGTATTCACTACTGCTTTGCAAAATTCCTCACTCACCCAAGATTACAAGCGGAGTTATTTTGGCTATGAGCTGTGGGTGAGAGGAGCAGTTCAGAAGCCTATCTTTCACTTATCTTTTATGTTCAGCCCTGCAGGCTTTGAAGACTGAGAGACCTGGAGAATTGACTAACCTGTATTTTACTAACAGGATTTTTTTCTTTTAATCAGGAAGAGACTGTAAGCAATTTGAGATGGCCTATGAATGGTAATTTCCTTAGATGCATATTTATTATTATTGTTATTAGTAATCATTTTTTTATTTTACAAAATTACGTGTCAACAGGAGTTTAAATCCACACCATTCCCACCACCAGAGTTCTGAATCTTCAGTCTCCCCACTGCAATACACCACAGTTCCCCTAAGGTTGTAGACATGGGCCAACCACATCTCTACAACTGTCTGTCCACATTTATACATAGTTGCCCCTTTTATTTCTGATTCTATCCTCTCTTCCCCTCCAAGCCACTCATGACAACATAACTACCTCCATATGTCCCTCTCCTTTTCCTTCTCTCTGGGTGCTGATGGAGCTGGAGTGCAGAGTCCTCTTATCTTCCTCCTATCACTTCTCCCCCCACTAGGAGTCTGAATCAAGGTTGTTTTGGGGAGCAGAAGGCAGGAGTTCTGGCTTCTGTAATGGCTTTTCTGCTGGCCATGGGCATTGGGAGGTTGATCCATATCCCCAGCCTCTAACAGAATCTTTATAGAGAACTAGCTTTTAGCCCTACCTGCACCACCTTCTGAGTGACCCCATATAGCTCTTTAATGTTCTCTCAGGATCATTTTACTTATATGTAAAAACAGTACAATGTTTTTCTCACAGGTTGTAATAAAGAAAGATCAAATGAAATAATGTACATGCTTAGCACTGTTTCTTTTATATTACAAAAGTACTTACTATATTCACTACCTAGAGGAAATAGCTATTATTTGAAAGCTCAGTCTCATGATCAAGGGAATATATAAGCTCTCTTATTTATTTAAAAGAACCATAGGATGTCTTATAATATACTACCAAAGTAGGAATATGTCTACATCTGTCAAAAATTTCTCAAATTGTCACTGATCTTAGTCTTTCAAGAAATATTTTTAGAACCCTGATGTTCAAGGCATTCTTGGTGTCAATGCAGTTCAATTATATCAATATTGGGAATTCCCAAGTTCTTTTAAATACCTGGAATAATTTTCCTACATGAGACCACCTAGAGAAATACCAATAAAAAAGGAAGGGGGGAAACGGCACTGGGAGAGGTGGATTCACAGTGCCTGTAACAAGTCCCAGCAGCAACTTTGGGGGGCAGGTTACTTTTATTAAATTCATACAGTTTGTAGCACTTTACCTTAAATGAATGCTGCTGCTCTACAAGGAGTGAGAGTAGAGTTTTCTTTTGGAATTAGATAAGACTCAGGTGCAAAAACCCTTTTCAGACCTATGAGTCAGTTCTTCCAAACTTCAGCAACATTCCAATTCTCCCTGAGGAATTTCAGAAATAACCCTCTACTTTATTTAGACAGAAAGATTTTTATTGTCAAGCACTGTTTTTAATTAAAATCTAAACACTGTGGTCTGGGAGGTGGTGCAGTGGCTAGGGCACTAGACTCAAGCATGAGGTCCTGAGTTCAGTCCCCAGCAGCACATGTGCCAGAGTGATGTCTGGTTCTTTCTCTCTCCTCCTATCTTTCTCATGAATAAATAAATAAATAATTTTAAAAAAACGCTAAATACTAACATATCATTGTGTTTTTTTTTTAATTTGGGGATATCTTAAAGCTCATTGGTCTAAAAATTCACTTTTCCATCTGTTCTTATGCTACCTTCTGCATGTTCATTCTCACTGCAGTACTTAACAACCTCATAGGATTTGCCAAGGGGAGTGATAGAGACTACATTTTCTCAATCCCTGGCTTAGTTAAATATGTGGATCCAAAAAACAGATGCGAAGTAAGAGGCTTATACAGAAGCACAGATCTGTTAGAAAATAATGTAAATACTAACTATTTAGAATATAGTAATGGCTAGGGGTACTCTAAAGCTCAAATTGATGAGGTGCATTAAGCCATTTCTACAAATAGGCTTATGGCCAAAAGTGCCATTGTTATGAATAAGAAAAGTAAAATACTCAATTTAGAAACAGAGAGAATATCAAAAACAAGAGAAAAGATATCTGAAAAACAAGAATGGGACAGATAACAGAGTAACAAATGTGAAATTAGGTGACATACTGAAAAGTCGCAGAATTGACAAACTCCAGCACTGAATCTTCTTAAGGCAGCAATAGTAGGACAAATATATAGAAAAGCTGGCAACTAAAACTGAGGGCTTGAAAAAGGAAAAAGAGGTCAGGCAGTGATGCAACTGGTTGAACACACACACTACCATGCTCAAGGATCTGGGTTTAAGCCCCTGCTCCCCACCTGCCGGGGGGAAGCTTTATGAGCATGAAGTAGGTCTGCAGGTGTCTTTCATGTTCTCTCATCTACCCTCTCTCTATTTATCTCTGTCCTATATAATAAAGAAGAAAAATGGGAAGAAAATCAGGTGGGAATGATGGATTCAATGTGTAAGCACTGAGCCCCAGCAATAACCTTGGTGGCAGAAAAGGGGGAAGAGAGAGACAAACAAAGGAAGGAAGGAAGGAAGGAAGGAAGGAAGGAAGGAAGGAAGGAAGGAAGGAAGGGAGAGACAGGAAGGAGGAAGGAAAAGAAGGAGGGAAGAAAAGAGGGAGGAAAAGAGAGAAATAAATGAAGGAAGAGAAGGAAGGAAAAAAGAGAAACAGAAAGAAAGAAAGAAGGGAGAGGGAAGGAAACAACATTTCAAAAACTGTAAAGAGATATATGATAAAATAAACAGAAAACTGAAAATAAGGTGTAGTGTATATTAAGTCAGTACTAACATTCTGAAAATATCGATGAAATAGACAAAGTTTCTAAGAGAATTTTTATTAGAAAATCATTTTAAAACATAGCTTATGAGAAAGCTAAATTCAAGCTAAGTGGGTTGAGTGTAGGCCAACCACTGGAGGCTGTGGTCCCCAGTACTGCACATGGCTGGGAGGAGCAGTGATCGATCTGGTCTTTTTCTCATTTCCTCTCTCTCAATAAATAACTTCTTTAAAACAAAGAAAAATAAAATGAGCCTTCACAAACTTCCCTAAGTAACAAAAATTAGCATAAAAGTTAACTCACATATATATAAAAAATCACTCACAAAAATAAATAACAATATTAAATGTCCTAGAGAAAATATCAACACATGTGCTTACTGTATTCCAAAACTGATTCTGATTTACATACAGGCATTGAACACTCCCTTTGATGAACTGTTCAATACTCTAAAGATGTCAGTTCTTTATAAAACCCAATAGTTTTATATAAATAAATGTGAGGTAACACTTTTAAAAATTACCTGTGGGGCTGGGAGAGAGAGAGCATAATGGTTATGCAACAAAGATTTTCAGGCCTGAAGCCCCAAAGGTTCCTGGTTCAGTCCCCAGCACCACCATAAGCCAGAGGTGAGTAGTGCTCTGGTAAAAAAAAAATAATAATGATGATGATAAAAAATGATATATATATGAGCTTGTGGACCAGAATATAGCTCACCTGCGAGGGCATGTGCCTTGCCAAGTTGCTAGCCTCAGAGCCACATGGAAGTGCCCTGGTGCTGTGACACTCGTGCCTCTCCCTACCCCCTTGTGTGTCTGTGCCTGAAATAAAAACAAGAAGAAGGTGGCCTGGAAGTGGTGAAGGTATGCACCTGTCCTTGGGTCCAGTAAAACGAAAGAAAAGAAAATTACTATTCTATTTTAGTTAGCAGTTTGCAAAGAAGTATGAAAAAATTAGAGGAGTCAGGCAGTAGTGCACAAACTACCATGAGCAAGGACCCAGATTCAAGCCCTACCTGCAGAGGGAAACTTCACAAGCAGTGAGGCAGTGCTACAAGTCTCTCTCTCTCTCTATCTCCCCTTGCTTCTTAATTTTTCTCTGTTTTATCAAATTTTAAAATAATAAATAAATATAAAAATTAAAGAAAAGTTATGAATGTGAAGTTGCAGTACTTTTCAAAGGTAATAAGGAGCTACAGTAATGAAATAGCAACCTAATAGTGAGGTGTGAAACTATACCCTCTAGTCTTACCATTCCATAACTCATTATTAATAAAAAATTAAAACATAAATAGAATCCTACATATAATAGTTTAAATAGAAATGTCCAAAGAATAGAACCAGAAACTAAGAAGCGGTTCCAAATATACAATCAATATGTAATAAAATATGTTATTTCAAGTCAGAGGAGATAAGACAGATTAACAAATCATACAGAGCTATGATGTTAATTTTTTTTTTTTCATCTCCAAGGTTATCGCTGGGGCTCGGCGCCTGCATTAAGAATCCATTGCTCCTGAATGCCATTTTTTTCCATTTTGTTGCCTTTGTTGTTACTGTTATTGTTATTACTGTTATTTTTGTTGGATAGGACAGAGATAAATGGAGAGAGAAGGGGAGACAAAGAGGGAGAAAGAAAGAAAAACACCTGTAGACCTGCTTCACCGCATGTAAAGCGACCCCCCCCTACAGGTGGAGAGCCAGGGGCTTCAACAGGGATCTTTACGCAGGTCCCTGTGCTCCTCTGCACTATGTGTGCTTAGCCCATTGTGCTACTTCCCAGCCCTTGAGATTAACTTCTTAAGAAAAAATAAGCTATATCTCTAATAGAAGACTTAGAAGTATAAAAATAAAAATAAAAAATTGCCAGAAATACAGTAGATCGTTATCTACTCTCATATCGGGTTAAGTCTTTTTATAAACACACCGTAATAGGACAGAAACATTATAAAGAGATGGAAAAGCTTGAGAACCAAAACGAAAATTAGAGGAAATGATAAAAATGTAACAAATTGGACAGATAATGGTTAACATCACAATATGTGTCATGAGTCTTATAAGATCACAAGAACTAGATAATCTTGTAAAGAAAAAAATGGACAAATTATTTAAAAAGATCACACACACACACACACACACACACACACACAACACCATACTACACAGGACATTAGGCTCAAGTAGTCGTGGTAGCACATTGGACTTAATGCCTGATGCCCAGAGATTCTAGCTGCCAGAAACAAACAGAGCTCTGATCTCTCCTTTTCCTCTGTCTCTCTGTCTCATAAAAGTAAACAAAAGACTGCTGGAAGTATTTCAAAGATACACTGATGAAGCTAAATTTATAGGACTTCTCCTCAATCATAAAATAAAATTCTAATTAAATCAGTAATAGTAAGTTATTGTCCCCAATCCAACTTCACAAGATGTCTCGAAAGTCATATTGACTATATAGAGGACAGGAGGATAATTTGCAGGCACTATTACTGAGAGCAAAGAACACTAACAGCCTTTCTGAAAGGAAATGTGACAATATGAAAAAAATGTCTTTTTTAAAAGGAACATACTCTGTGATTTAGGAATTTCACATTTAGGCCTATATCCTAGAAAAATAACCATTACTAATCTGAGAAGTATGAATATCTATCAATGTTCAATAAATATACATGCTAAATAAAAAACTAATATTGCATAAAAGACTTGATAAAAACTATACATTGTAATCTTACAATCTTGTAACACAATAATAAAAAATAAAGTGATAGTAATATATATATATATTTTTTTTGGCTTGGTGAGTTTTTTTTAAATTTTTTATTTAAGAAAGGATTAATGAACAAAAACATAAGGTAGGAGGGGTACAACTCCACACAATTCCCACCACCCAATCTCCATAACCCACCCCCTCCCCTGATAGCTTTCCCATTCTCTAGCCCTCTGGGAGCATGGACCCAGGGTCATTGTGGGTTGCAGAAGGTAGAAGGTCTGGCTTCTGTAATTGCTTCCCCGCTGAACATGGGCGTTGACTGGTCGGTCCATACTCCCAAGTCAAGTAATATTTTTAAAAAAAACCGAGAACCTTATTTTATGTAAGATTCTCTGCTAATAACAAGTTTACAAGATAGGGAAATACAAATGCCATTATGGCATTTCATAGTAAAAACAGGTTACAAAAGAATAATGAAAGAATGATTCAGGTTTTAAGGGGGAAATTAGCATAGACCTTCAGAAGTCAAAATTGAAAAAATATACAATAGCAATACAAGTTGAGTTAAAGGGAAATTTTGTTTGCTTTTTGCAATAAATATGTATGTATTTGCAATAAGTGGAAATAAGAGCTATTAAACTATTCAAGGCTTGAGATATAATATTAAATACTGATAGCTCACAGTGAGTTCCCTTGAAAGTAGTATTTAGATCACTTACATTTTAAAAATAGAGTAGGGGGAGATAGCATAATGGTTATGCAAAGGGACTCTTCTCATGCCTGAGCCTCCAAAGTCCAGGTTCAATCCCTGAACCACCATAAACCAGAGCTGAGCAGTGTGCTCTGGTGAAATAAAAATAAATAAATAAATAAATATGTATATATAATGCTATCATTATTTTAAAAAAATATTCAGAATACTTATGAGTAAGGTGATTATTAACTGGTCTTTTCTCACCTATACTAAAAATATTGAGTTTTGCATTAGCTGAAAAACAATCTTAATACTTTAATTTTTTATTTAAAATTATATCATTGATAAAATTTTTATAAAATATCTATGGTGATAAATATAAGAATATAGGAGAAGAAATTTTCATAGTAAATCAAAATGAGAAATGTAGTAAGAATTTTACCTTCTGAATCTATAATATGTGAATGGCAATGAAAATTCACATATGTATAGATCTAGAAAAAAATAGTCAAAGAATTTTGAAAGGCTCATTTTTTTATGTGCCTGACTTAGAGTCTTCTACCTTTCTATTATCTAAAACTAGTGAATTTTGAATTTTAAATTTACAAATAGAATTTCAGATAAAGGTTGAAAATTTGTGTCTAGGTGTGGATCCAGCCAAAGCTGAATGATAAGGAAGTGAACTGTAATGAGATGTTAACTTCTACAGTTTTAAAGGGAAGCAAGTTCCCTCTCAGCCATTCTGGCAAAAGCGCGTCTTCGCATCAGCCATTTCTGTTCCCACTTCTCTAAAGCCAATGACTTTGAAAAGGGAAGAAAACTCAGAAGCACCAATTAGTACACACCATGTGACTGCAGCTGGATAGAGAATATATCACTAATGACTCTTTCCATCCATTTTTGACACCCCCCCCCCAAAATGGCAAATGGCTTTGAGTACAAAACAGAAATAGTGAAATTCAAAATAATACTAAGTTTTCACTTGACTTACACTTGGCATTAAGGTTTCACTTGATTTATATATGGTATTAGTTAATGAAATGATTAGTTAATGAGTAAGGGTTCTCTTTCCTGAGGTCCTTTTGTCATCGAGTTAAACACAACATGAATGAATCCTAGGTAATTTTCTGTAATAAGTTTAAAATAACAATTTCATCAGATAACTATTGCCAGACTTCCATCTTAAATTAGATACTATTTGTGACCAACAGAAATATTCACATAAATATTCAGAAAACTAATGTAATTATCTTCTCAAATTGCTAATACAAAGGAGGAGCAACCGACAGAATTTAAAAACGACATGAATTATGTTCACTATACCCAAAGCTAGTAGCATAGCACTTGGTATCCTTAAAGAAATCAGTAAGAGGGAGTCTTGACTGACAGGGTAACTTTATAACAAAGTGGGTTGTCTACTTCTTGTTTAAAATGTTTAATAAAAATAATACCATTCATGTTTCTTCAGAAATAAAGATGCTCATTAACAGGTTCAGAGGTCATGAAATGTTAAATCCTTTGAAATGTTAGAGGCCAACCTAGTTTCCAGATTCAGTCCCTAACACCACCATAAGCAAGAGCTCAGCAGATCTGCTCTCTCCCCCTCTCTCTCTCTCTCTCTCTCACACTCTCTCTCTCTCTCTCATTTAAATAAGATAAATAAAAGATTTTTAAATGATGATACTAATAACCATGACAACTTGCCCTTGTGTTTCCTGTAGCAGTAGGCATTGTTCTAAAAGCTTTGCATATATGAGTAATTCTGAATGAGCCTTACAGTAGGTTTTACTGTTCTCCTTGTTTTAGATAACAGGGATTCAAAACAAGTTTCATGATTTTTTTCCCCAGTCACTCATCTAGTGACTGAAAAAGTTAGGGTTTTAACAAAGCAAGCAAGCCTCAGAATCCATACAGAAACCATTACGCATAAAGTACTCTGTACACACTTTTATATAAGCACTACAGTGGATCATTCTTGATTAGAAGAAATTTATATTATTTAATTTTATAAATTAAACTATTACTTTTTCAAATGGAAAAACTAAACTTTTCTTCAGCTTAGCTTATTCGTTGCTTTCAGACAGTACATTTTTCCCATTTTTATACTTTATATCCTTCATATAATTTACATACATAGTTTATCTCATTGACTGGTTTGGTTTAGTAAAAAGCAGTGTGTTCTATAAGTGAATATAAAGAGGGTGACACTTGGTTCTGTAAACATTACAAGTTTAAATCTAAAGGGACATAGTATTATATATTTACTCTTGCATATGAATAAGCAATAATAGAGGTATGAATTTAGAATAATGTTCACAAAATCAGAGTATATTGTTACACAAAGTAATATGTTTACATGGACATGTTTGATATTTCATATATTGTACCTTTAATTTCTCCAAGAAGTTCACTGGTATTTAGCCTCTCCATTTTTTCCTTCCAATCTTTTGAAAGTAGTTTTTCCATGCAGGAAGAATCTATCAAAATAAAAAATAAATATTTAAAATATTACATAAATACAAGTGTCAAAATATGACAAATACACAATTTGTGGAAAATTCCTAATTTGAAAATGCAAAAAGTCATTTTTTGCTGCTGTCTTATCCATGGAAATTAACTACATTATTCTGTCTACACAGTATCACAATAAAATTTATCTTCACTAAAAATCACTTAAACTTTGCCAAGGAAAAACAAGATGATGTTCAATGATTTTATCTTGAAAGTATAACCACAATTATATTAATATTCAATCAGCAGTTATCACTTCTTAGGATGGAGAGGGGTTCTTTCATACAGGCTTAAATATAGAAGCTATTCCATTTAATCCTGTGATTATTTTTTAAGTCCAAGCTAAATGCATCTAGTATTCAAGAAAGAATGTCTAATCTTCAAGCAAGAAGAGACCAATCAACTTGTAACCACTTTAGTCCTTAAGAAACACACAACTTTTGTGAAATATCCAGTTAGAGCAAAATGCAAAGAAGATAAAGTCAAGATGTTCTCTGTCTCCCAGTAATGCAAACTGCTAAAAACTTTATCTTATATGAAAACAGACACAGATGCCTTTAAAGAACCACTTTTCAAACACAATTTCCCTACTGCATTTCTATATACCTTGCTTCTTTGGATTTATAAAGTTTATAAAATTTAAACTTTAAAATACTCTGATAATGGCTAGTTTTCTTGTATTTTTCTTTTAACTCAGAATAATTTGCAAATGGAGCTACTGCTTACAACTATTTATTTGTATCTTTTAAGCCTCCGAGTCTTAACAAATAAACCATGTTTCCAAAGTGGAATGCAGACTGGAATACCTAATCCTTACTACAAAGCATACTCCCATCAAATTTTAACATTCCAAGTGTCAACATTCTGATAACTTCGAAATGACATTTAAAACAGTTACTCTCTTTTCAAATGCTTTTTCGCATCCATATCAGAAACTATCTCCTCGGCATTTTCCTTTTCATTTTATTCCTCTCCAACTTCCAAATCCTCCTTGAATATTTCAGAATGACAGACAGGTCAAGATGCATCTAAAGGGTTTTCAAAACTAGATAAATGGAAAAAATGACAGGGAGCTCTGGGTAAGACATAAGAAGACCACTAGATGGTTAGGAAGTACTGGTGAAAGCTGTTCACATTTAAACACGACAGGAAGAAACAAACAAGGAAAGGAAGGAATCCAGGTCAGTGTGTCTGGAAAGGACTGTTGAAGAGAAACCATACTGGCCAGCTATAGTAGAAGGTAATGTCCTTTCAAAATCGAGTCAGCTTGAATCAATCAAGAGGGAAGCTCACAGTCCTTTTCCTTACGTCTCTCTACCTTTTCTGTTTTTACCTTCTTCTTCCTTTCTTCCGCATCTCCCTAATATTGTCCTAGGATTCAACTAGTGATCTGTGAAGTGTGATTAAAAACTGGGTTCTGAGCGGCCTTTCTAGAGAATTTAAATATACATGCAGACATTCAAATTCAATTAAATTCCCATTTTAATTGGCAAAATTTATTGGATTCATTTTAAATTAAGAAACAAAGTGCCTATTTTGTTCCATATATATTTTGATTTTTTCTAAAGTTATTAAAAAAAACAGTGCTAAAGTTGAGAGTTAGGCAAGTCTAAACATCGTGTCTATCTAAACTTACTTTCTCAATCCAGATTTAAATTAATTTCTGGAGAAAGACGGATAGGTTACAGATAAGAGTAGTCAGCAAAAATGTCTTCAATTTCCTGGACAGTTCTGTTAATTTAAAATGTTGCATCATTTCATATATGTTCCAACACTGCACTAAACTGATTAATTCAGGATGCCACTGAATTAATTTTTCTACTGCAAACCCAAGTTGAAGTACTTACTATAGAAGTCAAAGGCAAAGTTTGAACTGACTAGTAATGATCACAAAGAACTAGTAAAATTCACAAGCTAGGATTAGATATACACTCCATGTAAAACAGGCTAAAATATGTGTCTAATATCTATAAATAGATTTGAAATCTCTCAGAACTCCAGAAGAATGCTGAAACTCCATGGGAGAAAAATAACAAATGACATGGCCGCGAAGAACAGAACTTCAAGCAGAAATCAAACCACGTGACATTACAGGAAGCTGCTCTTTAATGAAATGGGCAACACGTTCAAAGCAGTTTATACTCCAATTAGAACTTTAACTTCACTGTGATGCTGAGTTAATCTATCTGCGTCCCCATTTCAGTAGAGAAAACTAAAAGAAAATTTTAAAAGCAAAGCAAATTTTGTATATCTATATTTAGATAGCATATCGAAATTGAATACTTAACAATATTCAGTGTTGCCCATTATCTACAGGACAAGAGAATTTACCACAAAAGGTCACGGTCACAGTCTTTGGGTGGTGGGAATGGTGTTTATGTATACTCCTAGCAAAATGTAGACATATAAATCACTAGTTAATTAATATGTGAGGGGGAAAATCAATTGTATGTCTCAAAGTTTTTCAAAACACAAACTGAATCTTTTTAATATATAGGCTGTGTATTTGATATGCGGACTCCCTCAAAAGCCTAGACCAAGTAGATCAGAAGCATCCAATAGCACAGCTATATACAAGATACTGGGTACTGTATAGCAAACCATGACAACAAAAGGACTTTTCAAAGTTAACCCAATTACAAAATAATGTGATGATAACATTAACTATCGATTGTCTTTTGGAACCCTAAGACAGCAGGAACCTCACATCTCCACTATAGACCCACTAATTCCCCCAGTCCTGGAACCCTTGGATAGGGCTCACTTTCCCGTATGCCTCTCCCAATCCATATCAAATAATATTGCATCCGCCGATCACAACCTAACCAACGCAACGATTGCCACCTAAACATGCTTCACTTCAGACTGTGTCCAGAGACTTCACGTGTGGAATGACAACCCTTCAGCTTCATTACTTGGGTGAGACCTTTCCTTTCATAGTATACTCTCATTTCATCTCAGGTGGTTCACTTTCTAACAAAGTCCCAAAACCTAGATATACACCAGTTTCTGTGAGATAGAGCATATCTTCACACGTATCTATAAACTACTGCAAAATATATACCTGAAAGCAGAAGTACACTAGAGTTTGCTGTGAGTACTTCCCTAACACTTCCTCTCCACTATTCCAAGCTTTGGGTCCATGATTGCTCAACAATTTGTTTGGCTTCGTATGTTAACTCTCTTTTCAGTCACCAGGTTCCAGATGCCATCAGGATGCTAGCCAGGCTTCCCTGGATTGAAGACCCCACCAATATGTCCTGGAGCTCAGCTTCCCCAGAGACCCACCCTACTAGGGAAAGAGAGAGGCAGACTGGGAGTATGGACTGACCAGTCAACACCCATGTTCAGCGGGGAAGCCATTACAGAAGCCAGACCTTCTACATTCTGCAACCCACAATGACCCTGGGTCTATGCTCCCAGAGGGATAGAGAATGGGAAAGCTATCAGGGGAGGGGGTGGGATATGGAGATTGGGTGGTGGGAATTGTGTGGAGTTGTACCCCTCCTACCCTATGGTTTTGTTAATTAATCCTTTCTTAAATAAAAAAAAAAGGGGGGGGGGAAGCCAGGGTGTTGGTGCATTAGCTTAAGCATACACATTACCATGCACAAGGACCTGGGTTTGAGTCCCGGCTCCCTACCTGCAACGGGGATGCTTCACAAGCAATGAAGTAGGTCTGCAGGTGTCTCTCTTGCTTTCTCCCTCAATACCTCCCCTTTTTTCTCTCAACTTCGACCTTCTGTCCTACCCAATGATAAACAGAAATAAAAAATAAATAAATAAATAAATAAATAGATAGATAGATAGATAGATAGATAGATACATAAAAGGGAAAAATGGCCACTGGGACTGGTGGATTCATAGTGAGCTCCAGCAATAGCCCTGACGGCAGGGGGGGAGGGGGGAGAAGAATTTACCACAAACAATGGTATCAATGTTTAATCTCAGTTCTAGGACACTGCAGGAAAAAAAAAAAACTCAAAACTTATGAGGTTTTTTTTATATATATAACCTAATTATTAAACTGCTAAACCTCTAAGAGCATACCACAACTATTCTACATGCAGTGATGTTGAAATAAAAAAATGATGCAGATTGTTAACTCCACAATTGGGCCCCAAATTCAATCCCCTGAACTGTTATAAGCCAGAACTAAGCAGAACTCTGATCTCTCTCTTTCTCTGTGTCTGTCTGTCTCTGTCTCTCTCTCACTCTCTCTCTCTCTCTCTCTCTCTCATTAATTGAATAATTAAAAACATCACAAAGTCAGAGATTACTGCCACTATCACTGAAAGGTTTCTGACTGGAAATAATGAAATTACTAGATAAAAATTATTAATGAGGGACTGGGAGATGGCGCACTTGGTTGAGTGCACATGTCAAAATGCACAAGGACCCCGGTTCAAATAGCTAGCCCCACCTGCAGCGGAGAAAGCTTCATAAGCAGTGAACCAGTGCTGAAGGTCTCAGTCTCTCTCCCTCTCTCTCTCAATTTTTCTATGTCTCTATTCAATAAGTAAAAAATATTTTTAAAAGTTATAGATGACAAATTTTGCTTCTACATTTCCCAATAAAAACAATACCCAAGGGAGTTGGGCAGTAGTGCAGTGAGTTAAGCGCAAGTGGCACAAAGTGCAAGGTCTGGCTCAAGGATCAAGGGAGCCTCCCACTCCCCACCTGCAGGGGAGTCGCTTCATAGGCGGTGAAGCAAGTCTGCAGGTGTCTATTTTTCTCTCCCCTCTCTGTCTTCCCCTCCTCTCTCCATTTCTCTCTGTCCTATCTAACAATGACATAAATAACAACAACAATAAATATAAAACAAGGGCAACAAAAAGGGAAAAATAAAAATTAATAAGTAAAAAACAATACCCAAGTAAGAGTACAGTGGGGAGCAGACATTCCTCCTTGGAGACACGATTCTTAACTATACTGGTAGAGCTTTCACTTTACAGTGAGTCAGAGCAGACTTTGACTGATTCTGATTCTACACAAATAAAAACACAGACATCAAAACTGAAAGTAAGATCAGTTTAAACCAGGTGTTGCTGAGGCAAAACAATCACACAGGATTGGGTGCTAGAGGGAAGGGGGTGGGAAGAGCTGGGCATCTCCCTCTCTTTCACTAAGGGGAAAAACAAAGTTGGTTTAGTAGATGTGAAATTGCCCCCAGAGAATACACAAAGGGCTAGCACTTAAAAGAAAAAGGGGGAAAAAAAGAAACTTAAAAAGATTTTTTTCAAATGTATTTATTTTTATGAATGACATCAAAGCACCTCTTAACTCAGGGGCATGTGGTGCCAGGGATCAAATCTGTAAACCAAGGCATAAGAAATTTTTCTAAGAAAAAGACTCAATTCAGAAATGATTTTTATAAGTATCTTGTAAATAGATTATAAGCAATGTTTTTTCCTCCTAAGTACCTAGATTTCAAAACAGTTAAGTCAGCAATGCCTTACCAGAGCTTGTAGTAATTTTTGTCTTCTAATAATTACATACAATAAGGGGAATTTTGCATAACCACTATGCTATTTCTCCCATCCCCATAAGAGACATTTTAAGTGAGTGTGTGGAACAGTTGTCTTCCAGTTATATGATGATGCTTGAAGGTAATTTTTAAATTACATCCAGTTAAACAGATTTAAACAAAGATTAACTTCTTTTCTGCACAAAAAATAAAGGTATTTCAAATGGATCAATGTGAATAATGAAATCATCACTAAAACTACATTTAATGAAATAATAGGTAAAGCTTTAAAATAATTTACATGAAAGGAGTTTTTTATTTATAAAAAGAAAACATTGACAAAACCATAGGATAAGAGGGGTACAACTCCACACAATCCCCACCACCAGAACTCCGTATCCCATCCCCTCCCCTGATAGCTTTCCTATTCTTTAGCCAGAATAGGAAAGCTATCAGGGGAGGGGATGGGATACGGAGTTCTGGGAGTATGGACCCAAGTTCATTGTGGCAGGAAAGGAGTTTTTATGCTTAATTTCAAAAGGATAAAGTAAGCAATACCAAAATCTTATAAAGATAACCTAGGAAACAGCTGCTATGCTGTTTCTTACTGTTTTATTAACTTTGGGGGGGGGGGAATGGGCTAGTGTTTTACAGTACAGTTGTTGGCACATGGGCACAATTTCTCAAGATTGGTGTCTTCATCTCATTTCATATGATTCCTTCAAGCTCTATCCAAGATAAGGTGAAGAAGGTGACTTCATCATTCTTAATAGCTGAATAGTGTTCTATTGTGCATATAGACCACAACTTTCTTAGCCATCCAGGTTTTGGCTATTACAAATTATGTTTCAGTGAATACAGTTATACACAGATATTTTTGGATGGGTGTGTTTGTTTCCTTGGGATATATCCCCAGGAAAGGAATTAATGGGTCTTGGGTAGGTCCATTTCTACTCTTCTGAAAAGCATTGAAGTAATTCCTTTCATTTTACCATAGTAATCACATACTTTAATGCAATGCATTTTTTGTATTCAAGAACAATGATAAGAAAAGTACCCTACCTGAAAGCAAAAGTGTTCAATAGTCTGCAGTAAGTCAGTATAAAGTTCCTAAGAAAATGCTGTCTACTTAGACTTAGATAACCTCCTCACCTACTTCCTATTACACTTCCCTCACTCACTCTAAAACTAACCTTATGAAAGCAAGGACTGCAAAAGCTGAATAAGGGTAAGAGACTGGCATACTTTAATGATGACACTTTAGTCACTATCAGGCCACACCATCAGCTGGGGCCCTATTGGAGTCCTGAGATTCCCAAACAGGCTTGATGGGCCTAGACCTCGAATAAATCCCTCTCTCCATTGTTACAGGTTATCTCTATGTGGAACAACACAATACACCCTCCCTTTGTGGGCACCCATAGGACCTTGCCCTCAATGTGGATCAACAATGGTAGAGAATGTTCCATCCTCC